>NW_027507764.1:424873867-425123867 GCF_037356315.1 Lithobates pipiens | reverse complement strand
CCTAATCCCAACCGCTGAACTTTGTGCGTTACCTAATCCCAACCGCTGAACTTCGTGCGTTACCTAATCCCAACCGCTGAATTTTGTGCGTTACCTAATCCCAACCGCTGAACTCTGTGCGTTACCTAATCCTAACTGCTGAACTCTGCGTTACCTAATCCTAACAGCTGAACTCTGTGCGTTGCCTAACCCTTACCGCTGAACTCTGTGCGTTGCCTAATCCTAACCCCTGAACTCTGTGCATTGCCTAATCCTAACCCCTGAACTCTGTACATTGCCTAATCCTAACTAGAGGTCGACCAATATATCGGCCGATATTTGCAGTTTTTTAATTAATCGGCAACGGCAGATTGTGCTGATAAAAAGGCCAATTATAACTACAGCGAGACTTTCAAATGACTTCTGTAATAGAAGTCAATGCAAGTTGCCTGAGTCTTCAGTGAAGTGACTTTCCTCCTCTCTGGGCAGTCTGCCAAGAAAAGAGATAAGAGATACAATGTTTCCACTTATGAATGAAGTGAACTCCCTGTGTAGAAGTTCTCAGTTTAACCATTTAAAGACCAAATCTTTTCTGACACTTGTTGCTTACAAGTAAAAATCCTGGATTTTCTGCCAGAAAATAACTTGGAACCCCCAAAAATTATATATATTTTTTTTAGCAGAGATGCTAGGGATTAAAATAGCGGTTGTTTCAATATTTTATGTCGCACGGCATTTGCACAGAGGTCTTTCAAACGCATTTTTTTGGGGAAAAAAATACACTAATGGTTTAAAAAAAAAAAAAAAAAAAAACGAAAACAGTAAAGTTAGCCCATTTCTTTTTTTTTTCATCCAAAAGTTTTGATTACCTGTTTTTATTTAATATATAGTTTTTTTTTTTTTTTTTATCTAAATTATACATACAAGTAAACTGATTGTTTGTTTTTTTTTTTTTTTGTTTAATAAATGTTTAAATGTAAGAAATGTTCTGTATCATTTATTAAGGCTGCTTTCACACTGGAGCGGGCGTTGATGGTAAAACGCTGCTAGTTTTAGCGGCGCTTTACCATCATTTTAGTGGTGCTATTCGGCTGCTAGTGGGGCACATATAACCCAGCTTGCAGCCGAGGAAGAGGTTAAATGCGTAAGTGAATGAATGAAGTTGCGCTACGGACTGCCCACCCTGTGAGTGCTAAAATTTAAAGTCGAGTGAAAATGAATATAGAAATGAAATCATAAAAATTATGAAACTGAATTTTCAGGGGTTAGAGCTGCCTTTACCTGAAACCTCCACCCCTTAATATGGGGGGGGGGTTTAAACTAGAGAGAAAAAATTGGTTATGGCGCTAAACCCAAAATGATGTGCTTTGCATATATGTGTATATGCTATTAAAGATCTATCAGCAAACAATGTGATGCTAGGGATACTAATTGAACCATATACAATTAAATTAAAATGAAAAATACGTGCTGACACAACTGTGTCAGATTAATATAAAATCCATATAGTAATAACATCAAAATACTATCAAAATTCATATTAGAAATACATATCAAGAAAATTGGTGCCAAGTCCTTGTGCATAAAGAAAAGACTTTCAAAGCCATATAGGATCAATACAAAAAGTCACTTTATAAAGTCCTGAATGGTCGTGACATAAAATGAAATACCAATAAAGATAAAAATAAAGTGGCTAGTGCAAGAAGTGCCAATCTTCAATACAGGAAAAACCACATAAGATCACTACGGGTGTCCCATAGTAGTGTCCTGGGTGGTAGTGACAACAAAGTAAAGTGACTCGTGCAAACAGTGCCTATCTTCACTGGAGATAAAACATTCGTCCCTGGTGTGCCACTCAGTGTTGTGGTAATGTGAATGCTCTCACCAGAACTTGTACCCCTATGGGGTCGGATGGGCTTTCACAGTATGAGCCACTGTGCTGCTATCTGGATGCTGCTGCTACTACTGGTGCGCTGGGGAAATGTTCAATCTTCCATTTGCATAGACTCCATTGTTATAAACATATAAGGGAAAACACATCCATGGTGTAGTACGTTTAAAACAACTTTTTATTTATTAAAATCAAGAACTACTCACATTTGCAAGTTTAAACTGTTCACGTTACATGTAAACAATCACAGCCGACCGCTGCTCGCTGAGATGAAGGGAGAAAAAAAATCGGCCTAACTTATCGGCCCAAAAAAATCGGCATCATATATCGGCCATTGGCCGCCGTGATTTCTAAATATCGGCATCGGCCAGAGAAAAACCCACATCGGTCGACCTCTAAGGCCGCGTACACACGCGCGGACTGTTCGCCCAACCTTGTCCGCTGAACAGTGTTTGGGCGGACAGTCCGCTCGTGTGTGGGGCTTCAGCGGACAGTTTCAGCGGACAGTTGGCCGAACAAGGTCTTACGGAAATTCCGAAAAACTGTCCGCTGAAACCTTGTTTCAGCGGACTGTTCGCTCGTGTGTAGGCTTGTTCGGCCAACTAAGTCTCGCACATGCTCAGAAAGGATTTCCACGTCGGAAGGTTGCATTGCAGTGTATAGGACGTCGTATTTTTCGTCCCGTCGTACGTGCCGTTCACGTCATCGCGCACGGTTTCAGCAAACTGTTCGTCCGTCGTGTGTGGCCATGTCCGTCCATGCTAAGTTTGAGCGGACTGTTCGCTCAAACTGTTGGACGGACAAAGTTGGGCCAACAGTCCGCGCGTGTGTACGCGGCCTTATCCTAACTCCTGAACTCTGTGCGTTGCCTAAAATTGACCCTTGAACTGTGCCCATTACTTAATCCTGATTTCTGAAATCTGTTGAAAAAAAATTAGTTACTTACAGGGTGGATTTGATTTAAATCAAATTGATTTAATTTACAATTTAAATCCTGGTTTAAATCGCTAGTAAAAAGGCTTGATTTAAATCAACTCCATTTAAATCATAATTTTCAAAAAGCAGTTGTCATCTCTGTCCCGCTGCGCTCCTCCTCGCCGACATCCCCATTCACTTTAATGGGATGGCTGGTGATGTGGCAGTGACACAAAAAGGTGAGGGATGTGAATGCTCGCTAACAGACGCTGCCATGATGGATCTGAAATGACAGGTGCTCTTTAAATCTAAGGACTCATTCTTGCTGGCTGTTAGAATCTTTAATATTTGCAAACAAAATGAAGGTTTCCTATTTAGAATTATAATCTGTCAGATTAGTAAAACCGCAATATCAGAACCGATTCAATCATAAAGTTTGTAGTGTACATAGATTTGCAAAACAATGGCATAAAGGAATATTCCTGAACTTTGTTTTATCTCATGTTTACTGTGAAATTGTGTGAATGCATCAATGCAGCAAATGTTATCTCAGCTTGCGGAGCTTGGGTTCGTTGAATGAGTTTACCAAAGATGTAAATATTGAAGAATATAAAGCCTCGTGCTACATAACTAAGCTCCATTTCATGCTGACTAAACTAAATTATTAATGTATCTTAAATAGAAAACTATCTTTAAATAGATTTTTACTCCAAAAGAATTTTATTAAATTAAATCAGATTTTTATTTTTATTTTTTATTTGAAAATCATTTTTATCCACCCTGGTTACTTGAAGGAGACGTATAACCAAAGCTTGTTTGGCTGTACTTCTCCTATGGATCACAGGAGTGTAATTAGTTTTGCACTCCTGTTACCCGTTTTCAGCAGAGCGGGCTGAAGTCCGCTCTCAGCTGACATCACAGAAATTAGTCCAGGAACCACGTCATCCTGACAGTAAAGTCTGGATCCACCCGTCTCAGCCTTTCGCTGAGACGCCCGCTTCCCGCAAATCCACAGCTCTAGTGGGCGAGGAGGAGCGGAGTGGAGAGCTGTTGATTGACAGTCAGCAGCTCTCTTGATCGCTCTGTTCCCAGTGCAGAGGCGCCTGGGGACAGATGCAGCATTGAACTGATGCTACATCCACCTAGGTAAGTATGAACCCGAAAAAAAATCTGTTATTTCTCTTTTAAGCAGGCCATACATGGATAGAAATTTGGCCAGTTCAGCAGGGACTTCCCAAATTTCAATCCATTTGCACTTTGGTTACACAGAAGTCGATTTACTGATTGAATTCTGTACAGTCATCCTGTTGGGGTTTCCCTGCTGATTCCTGGCAAATCTTATCAGTGTATTCTGACAGTGGGGATGTCTCCCTGATGTCAGAATACAAAGGCTCAGCCAGGAGGATTTTCCCATCCAGCTTGAATGTGTGGAGTCGAGTCATATTTTTTCCTTTTAACCCACTGGATGAACAAAAAAATAGACTCCTTTTATGAGCTGCTTTGATCCTGACCCTGAACTATGCTTTACACTCTTGTGCCACAGGAACATAGGCTCATGTTCTATTTATCTCCTTCAATTCCCCTTCTTATGGTGCCCAAGATATTTTGTCATAATACCTTCAATGTCTAAACTCTTGTTCCAAAAGTCTGTGACCAGTTGTTTCAGGGAGTGGCAACAATAGAGATGTTATTTTGGTGGTGTTGCTACAAATGAGGGTGTGTAAGTAGGGTGTCTCCAGATTTCACATTGAACATCTGGTAACCTTAAAATAAAAGTCATTGTCAGCTCTAATGAGCAGGGCTTACCTTGGCACTTGGTGCAACGCATGGAGTCAGCTGCAGGATGCTTAACAGGTCCAGGGCCGTGGTCCATTGAAACCAAGTCCCTGAAGACCCCTTCGAGGGTAGGCCCACCATGATGAGCGAAACCTGGACTTTATATACAGTCCAGCGTTGTAGACCAGTGAAACAGAATCACCCTGTATCTCTGACTCTTACTGTATAAATGGGGCCATTTTTGGAATGTATTCACCTTCACAGTGTAAGTTTTTCAAACTCAGAGCTTAGTCTCATGTATTACCTTTTTATAAGGTATTCAGATACTTCCTCCTGCCCCTTGGTCATGAGGATTTGTTACAGGGCAGGCCACACCTGGGTTATGATGTGCCTCATTTTGGACATGCTTTCCTTATGCTCTGAACCCTATTATATGACATGAGTACCCCACAGGGGAATACCCTCACTTAAAGCTATGACAGAGACCTGGAAAAATAGAGCCAATGCAAAATCGCAGGCGAATATTTGTTCTGCTCAAGGTCCACACAATGCAACCCTTGCACCAGAGCAGGATCTAACCCCAATCTCTGCATTGGATTCTAGCTGTATTTTAGGCATGCAACAAGCAGCCTATTTAACAAAAGCAGAATATTCTGCATCACTGTCACTTTTCCTTGAACAGATTATGGCTTTAATACGGCCTTTGTCCAGCTCTCAAAAATGCCATGTGTTCTCTCATGCTCCCATTTCTCAACCTGGGTGGAATCCCGGTATGCCATCCTAGAGGACACAGATGGGAATGGAGAGGATATTGAGGCAGTATTGGAGGAAGCTGCAGAAGACTTTGTGTCCCCAGGCTTTCGCCATATTAGGCCCGGTTCACACTAGTGCGATGGAGAACCCTACAAATCCAGTGTGGGTTCCTGCATCGCACCTGAGATCTGCGAACCGCTGCCGGTGTCAATGTAAAGTTAACGACACTCCCAGATCAGCTCGCAGGTCGCAGTGCAAACTGTGAAATGGTGCAGGTATTGGGTCGCATAGGTGTGAACAACCATACCAGCAAATTCCAGTGCGGACCAAAAAAAGGGTCCTGCACCATTTTGGTGTGAATGCGATGCAATTTCAGCCATACAGTTTGTATGGCTGAAATCGCATTGCACAGACATCGCATGTGATCTGCACAGCAATGTGTTGCGAAAAGGCTGCTGTATCTGGCTTCTCACTAGTGTGAACCGGTCCTTAAAGAGGGAGTTTCATGCAACATGTTTGCTAGTATTGAAAAATATAATTTAATCTGTCTGCAAAAGCCTTGGAAATTGTGCAGGCCCCTGGCCTTTTACTCTATTGGAAACAGAGTTTGCCAAGAAGTGGGCTAATTCTGTGGTTGATCCTACCATCTCTGTCCTAAATAAACAGTTTACTATGTCTATTAAATATGTTCATTTTTTCATAGATTCTGCAGATAGAAAATTTGAGATGCTCCCAAAGGCTCTCTTTGCTTTTGCCAGTCCAGCCCTGCAACCAGATCTTGCTGCCATTTCATAATGTCAGACTGCAGCTAACTGGACAAGGGCAATGAACAACCAACATGACCCAATTCTTATTATTTTACAGGATTTAATAGTGCCGACAGCTTACACAGCACTTTACAACTTAAGGGCAGATAGTACAATTACAATACAATTTAGTACAGTAGGAATGAGAGAGCCCTGCTCTTTAGAGCTTACAATCTAAAAGGGAGGGTCAAGAGATAAAAAAAAGGTAATAACTGGGGGGGGGGGCTTATGGAGAGAAAAAAATTACAGTTAGGTGGGGGCCGGGTAGGCTTCGCTGAAGCAATGGGTTTTTCAGGGATTACTGAAAGTGGACAGAGTAGGAGATAGTCAGGACAGATTTGGGTAGAGAGTTCCAGGGGATGGGAGAGGCTCTAGAGAAGTCTCAGGGGCAAGGGTGGGATGAGGGGACAATGGAGCTAGAGAGAGGAGGTATTTTCAGGATTGTTCCATACAGAACAATTAGAGCAATCGCCCCAACCTATAACTGGCCTTAACCGTAAGAAACACATGGAAGGGCAATGCATGTCAAACAAAAACAAAGAAAAATTCCCAGCTCAACTTACCAACCAGCCTTTAACAAACTCAATCGTGACCGTGACCGGAAGTGATGACACTCGGCTCTCTCCCTGATGCGTTGCATCACTGTCCACGTGACTTTTTCAATGGGCATGCTGGTTGACACAAAGGGGCTTGAATGGCTATTAAAGGTGACCATCATCACCTGGGATCTGTTTGCTTGTAATTGAGGTGTGTGTGTGTGTGTGTGTGTGTGTGTGTGTAAAAGGTCAATGAGTTTCTGGACTCCTGACAGACCCTCTTGCATCTTTCATCCAGTGCTGCACTGACGTTTCTGGATTCTGAGTTATGGAGAAAGCAAAAGAATTGTCAAAGGTTCTGTGGGAAAAGGTAGTTGACCTGTATAAAACAGGAAAGGGATATAAAAAGATATCCAAGGAATTGAGAATGTCAATCAGCAGTGTTCAAACTCTAATCAAGAAGTGGACAATTAGGGCTTCTGTTGAAATCAAACCACAATCAGGTAGACCAACTAAAATTTCAGCCACAACTGCCAGGTAAATTGTTTGGGATGCAAAGAAAAACCCACAAATAACTTCAGGTGAAATACAGGACTCTCTGAAAACATGTGGTGTGGCTGTTTCAAGATGCACTGTAAAGCCCCATCCATACACAATATCAGTTTTTCCTTCAGATTTACCAAAACCATATAACATGAGGTCAAACCTTAGGAGTTTCAATTTGTATGCAGTCAGGCAGGCCCTTGCACTACATGGTTTTGGTAAACCTGAAGGAAAAACTCAGCAGAAAAACTGATTATGTGTATGGGGCTTAAGGAGGCACTTCAAGAAAGATGGGATGCATGGTCGAGTCACCAGAAGAAAGCCATTACTACGCACATCAAGGACGATGCCCTGTGGGAGGGCGAAATGCATTGCCGCAATTCCCGGTTTTGGTTTTCACTTCTGGTTTTCAGTGGAATGCACCCCAGCAGCGGCGTTTCTCATTGCAATCCTTTGCTAAATCTATGCCTGCTTTAACCTACATTTTGTGAGTACATTATTTATCTGCTCAATAAATACCTTTACCAAGCAGTACTTCACTATAGTCCCCTTCTTTCATGTCGTTTTGGGTTCTGTGATCCACGCTTGATTGTCATGAGTATTGGAGATTTCCCTGGTATCATGATGTGAATAGCCATCCCTGGCCAACACCCTAAGCCTGAAACAACCCCTAAACTGAAATGCTGAGGGTCTATTACATCCGGTGAGTAAGGACACAGGAGGGAGTGTGGCGGACTTTGAGTTTTGAGCGCATTTTATGAATTGGAGCATATCATTCACCAATATATGGACTTTCACTTACTTATGAATTGTTTTCACTTTATTATTTATTATTTTTTGATACATCATTTGCACGATTGTGAGCACTGTAATGTATTAATTTTATTTTATTTGTCTAGTGCAGCCTTTCTCAACCTTGAAATAGTTCACCAGTCTTGGGGGAACCCTACTAAAAAATGAGAAATCTACAACTCATGATACATTAGTGTGATGGTCAGTGGGAAGAATGGTCCTTACATTTGTGGTCATTGGGAAGAATTCCCTCCTTACAGATAGCTAAAAAGATCAGTGGTGTTGGTGGGAACTTATCCAAGAGGCAGAAATGGCCCAATACTGAAGGAAACCCTAGCAACCTTTGGAGGAATCTGAGGGTTCCATGGAACCCTGGTTGAGAATCACTGGTCTAGTGTATAGCAATTTGTGTACAGCAACTGCAAACTTTATTCATATTTTTATTTGGTTTAACATATTCATATTTGTTTACTTCTAGTGCGAGTATATACATTTACAATATATTCCTTTCATAGTAACACTTTAAGCCCACTTGCAGTACTTTGTGCTTCTTTGGGATCTCAAGTTAATTCTCTCTGCCCTGCAGAAACCACCCTTTGGTCTTTTGCAAAAATGACATTTGCCATCTCTCCTAGACACTTTTTTTCTTCCTGGCAGCAGTGCTTTGGTAGAAAAAATGTTTAATGCTTGTAAAACACTTGTAACATGCTTAGGCACATCAAGAACTTTAATTCAGTTCAATGGCCAGAATAACAATTAATGCAGGCCATTGAAGTGAATGCTCAAGTTCATTCACACAGGGAGCTGCTCTGTGATGTCAATGGTGCTGTGTGCACTACAGCACTAAAAATAGAGCCTGCAAAGCACCCTGAAACAGCTGCTGCTGTGTCTCCAGTGTGAAAGCCCCCGAGTGCTTTCATACTGGAGCGGTGCACTAGCAGGATGGTAAAAAAAAGTCCTGCTAGCAGCATCTTTGGAGTGGTGTATACACCACTCCTTCACTGCTCCTGCCTATTGAAATCAATGGGGCAGGGCAGCTATACCGCCGGGAAAGCGGTTTTAACTCTTTCTCGGCTGCTAGCAGGGGGGTAAAACCAAGAATACCGCCGCTAAAACGACGGTAAATCGGAGCAAAAATATCAAATGCGGCTCACGACCCAGTGTGAAAGGGGCCTAAGAGGTTTCTGGTGCTGGGAGACGGGGCAGGGTTCTGATCTTGTGATTGGCGGTCACATGGTCGGAAAGCTTCTGATCACAAGTAAAGGTCCGTTGACTGCAGTAAGTGTACCGTGAGTGCACAGAGCGTGCACTCTTTACACAGCTCTGTTTATATTCTGATATGCGTTAAGGTTCACCTGCTGAGACGCTGCACAGCCGGTGTAAGAGGTTAAATACATTTGTGTTTTAAGCTGTACTGCACTATGAGACTTCTTTGTTTTATTTGACCATTTTTTGCGGATTTGAGTGTGGGCTAAGGGGACAGATCTCCTCTGTTGTTATACTGGAGATGATTGCTGGGACCCTCAGTATTATTCAGAGTGCTCTATGATCTTTTCTCTGGTAAGAGGCTGTGTATGTAGGAGCGGCACCAGAACACTGGAAGCACTTATATGCATTTTGAGTGTCACTTAAGGCTCGGTTCACACAGGGGCGACTGCGATCCGACTTCAGGTCGCCCCTTGTCGCCTCAGGTCGGACAACATTTAAAAATCAATGTAAGTGAATGAGAGCCGTCTTAATGCACGCTACTGAAGTCGCCTCCGACTTCAAAAGAAGTTCCTGTACTACTTCAATCCGACTTGTAGGTGACTTGTACCCATTGATTTCAATGGAGGTCGCCTCCAAGTTGGATCTCTGTCTATACGGAGGAGACTTTGACAGAATTATTAGCTCTGAAGGGGGAACTCCACGCCAAATTTCTGAAAAAAAATTGGCGTGGGTTCCCCCTCCGAGAGCATACCAGGCCCTTAGGTCTGGTATGGATTCCAAGGGGAACCCCCTACGCCGAAAAAACGGCGTGGGGGTCCCCCCCAGATCCACACCAGACCCTTATCCGAGCACGCTACCCGGCCGGCCAGGAAAGGGGGTGGGGACGAGCGGGAGCCCCCCCCTCCTGAGCCGTACCAGGCCGCGTGCCCTCAACATGGGGGGGTGCCTTGGGGGAGGGGGGGCGTGTGCCCCCCCACCCCAAAGCACCCTGTCCCCATGTTGATGAGGACAAGGGCCTCTTCCCGACAACCCTGGCCGTTGGTTGTCAGGGTCTGCGGGCGGGGGGGCTTATCAGAATCCGGGGGCCCCCGGATACCGGCCCCCCACCCTATGTGAATGAGTATGGGGTACAATGTACCCATTCACCTGTAAAATAAAGTACAAAAAAAAACACAACACACAAGATAAAATGTTTATTGCACAGCTCCGGGGGTCTTCTCGCCGGACTCCCTAGCTATCTTCGTATAGCTCTTTTGCTAGCGGAGGAGCCCGGCATTCTTCTTCGTCGCCGCGGCCTCTTCTTCCGACTTCGGAGGTCTTGTCCCCCTCTTAGGTTCTTCTGTCGTCGCCGCCACCTTACATTCTTCTTCTCCTGGAGATGTTGACTCAACGCTCTCTCCGGCCGCAATGCCAGGGACGCGCTGCGTGGCGACTTATATAGGGACAAGGGGCGGGGTCATCGGTTGATGTCACATGGGTGGATGTCACATGGGTTGATGTCACATGGTGACCCCGCCCCTTACGATGTCACAGTCCCGGAGGATGCTGGGACTGTCGCCATGTGACATCCACCCATGTGACATCAACCGATGACCCCGCCCCTTGTCCCTATATAAGTCGCCGCGCAGCGCGTCCCTGGCATTGCGGCCGGAGAGAGCGCCGAGTCAACATCTCCAGGAGAAGAAGAACGGAAGGCGGCGGCGACAGAAGAACCGCCTGTAAAAGAGCTATAAGAAGGCGCGGTGGCCCGGCAGAAGAACCGAAGAGGGGGACAAGACCCCCGAAGTCGGAAGAAGAGGCGGCGGCGACGAAGAAGAATGCTGGGCTCCTCCGCTAGCAAAAGAGCTATAAGAAGATAGCGGAGGAGTACGGCGAGAAGACCCCCGAAGACGGAAGACCCCCGGAGCTGTGCAATAAACTATTTTATCTTGTGTGTTGTTTTTTTTTTTGTACTTTATTTTACAGGTGAATGGGTCGGGGTACATTGTACCCCATACTCATTCACATAGGGTGGGGGGCCGGTATCCGGGGGCCCCCTTATTAATCCCGGATTCCGATAAGCCCCCGCCCGCAGACCCCGACAACCAACGGCCAGGGTTGTCGGGAAGAGGCCCTTGTCCTCATCAACATGGGGACAAGGTGCTTTGGGGTGGGGGGGCCGCACGCCCCCCTCCCCCAAGGCACCCCCCCCCATGTTGAGGGCACGCGGCCTGGTACGGCTCAGGAGGGGGGGGCTCCCGCTCGTCCCCACCCCCTTTCCGGGCCGGCCGCGTAGCGTGCTCGGATAAGGGTCTGGTGTGGATCTGGGGGGGACCCCACGCCGTTTTTTTCGGCGTAGGGGGTTCCCCTTGGAATCCATACCAGACCTAAGGGCCTGGTGTTCTCTCGGAGGGGGAACCCACGCCAAATTTTTTTCAGAAATTTGGCGTGGAGTTCCCCCTTCAGAGCTCATTCTCTGATTGGCCACGGCAAAAGTCACCTGGCCTGGGGCGACTTGTAAGTCGCCCCAGGTCGTGTCTAAAAGTCGTGTTCAAGTCGTCTCCAAGTTGCCTCACAAAGTCGTCCTGAAGTCGTGTCGCCCCTGTGTGAACCGAGCCTAAAGCACCCGGAGTCACTGGTGGACTTTTAATAGAATTTTTGGGTCATACGTATTTACGCTTTGCTCTTATTATTCATATTTATGTTTTTTTGGTTTTGTTTCACTTTATGATCATATTTAAAGGGGACACACACACTTATTTTTGTTTTTATTTCATTTTTTATGTCATGTATTCAGACATTTGTGAGTGCTGCAGTCTACGCTGAGTGCGAGTTTTACTCTTTTCTTTTTCAATTGGTATTGTATAAATGTCTGTTGGAAAATGGTGCTTGGATGCATTGAAAGGGCATGGGAAATAAGAATATTTTCTCATATCATACGTTTCATACCCCCCTTGGTATTCTATATTCTTGGTTCCAAAAGTCATGTAAGCAGGGTCTCCCATTAAGAATCATGCCAATCGGTAGGTTTTTGTTTGGCACTTAGAATCTGAGTTATTTTGTCATGTCTTGGACCCCACTTGTACCCTCAAATGGAGTTTTATTACGTTGTTCTGTCTATGTTTTTGTTAAATGATTGATTCTAAACATTCATTGTCTCCAAACTCTTGCATATTAGTGTATGATTAGACTACATGCCTACAGCAATTTTTGTGGGAAAAAAAAATGTTTAATTTTGTTCCATTTTTACTGCTCTTTGCTTAAATTAATCTCTAGATAAATGCTTTTCCCACAGGGCTGTGTGGTATGACAGTGAGAGCCGTACATCACACTTTTCATAGCATTTGATAATGGCATCCCATAGTGCTTTCAGTGGTCTAGTTTGCTTGGGTAAAGGTCACCTTGAGAATGATTAGTCTAGGTGTATACAAAGATCAGTCTTCACAGATTCCAAATGGAAAAAAATGAATGTAATCTGTAGTGTATATTAGGGCCGAAACAACTAATCAATTAATCGACAACTAATCAATGAATCGATTACTATTTTCATATTCGATTAATCGGTCAGTAACATCATCGGGTAAAAAAAAAAAATAGAGTGAGCCATTTATGGTACAAAAATATATTCACTACTGTAAATATTACTTTCACTGTTCTACAGTAAAAAATGAACCCCTTCCAGTAGTGATTATCTGCTTTTTTGTACTATAAAGGGCTAATTTTGGTCTTTTTAACCCCATTATGTTACTAAACGTCTTAGGCCTGGTTCACATCTATATGTTTGTTGGTGCTTTTTGTAGAAAAGGACTACAGTTCATTTAATTGGTTTCCTATAGGACACGTTCATATCTGTGCTTTTTTCAGCCGCTGCATATTTGGAATGGGTCAGGTACTTTTAACGCAAAACTGTGCTATTTTGGTTCAATATACTTCAATGGAGAAGCTGCAGAAAAGAATGTAATGCATTTTTGCAGCAATTTGTGTTTTTTTAATCTGCCCAAAAAAAATGCAAATTTCAGTAAAATCACATGTGTAAAAGTCAAAACTCACAGCAAAAACAGATCAAACAGATCAAAAGCAAAAACTGCATAGGTGTGTACCGGACCTTATGCTGGCCTCACGGATCAATTTTCAGGTGAGAATATTCAGATGAAAAATCTTTGTACATTCACTGAATGAAAGAATTTTGTTTGAAATTTTCACTTCATTTCTGAACAAAAACCACATACACTGTCAGAAAACTTTATGGTCAAAGGAATTTTCCATTTCCAAATTTTCTCGTCACTGTGGTTGAAAATGGACGTCAATTTGACCCACTTTTTTTTTTTTTTTTTTAGTTTAGTTTTTTTAGGTCAACTAATCGATTATGAAAATAATCGTTAGTTGCAGCTCTATTATATATACAGTATTACATTCATATTGGAAGATAAAGTTGAAGCAGCAAATACACAGTTGAACTACTTTATATAGGAACTATTTTATCAATTGAAAGATTTGTATATTTAGCCAATCTTGTGATCCAGACACTCCTGCCAGACAGCATGGCCTGACAATTGAGCTTTGGTGCAACATCAGCATAGGATGGTCAAGAACACCCTTCCAACCTGCTAATGGGAAAATATATAAGCAGCAGCAGAGTCAAGAGCTGGTACCTTCTGTGTAACCTGTTTGGCACCTATATCTAGCCCTACTGCTCTCATTCTATGTGCTTCTGCTGTACAGGGATTTATTGAAGGCTGACAGCAACACAAATTCAAGTACTTCCACTAATTTCACCTAATGATTTTTCATACATATATAACATGTACTCTCTAGAGATATATAAACTACATTAATTTTGCATTTTTATACCTGTATGGTGTTTAACTTTAAATGAAAGTTGTACTGAGATTAAAGCCTAAAGGAGTTGTAAAATCAGAAGTTTTTTTATCCTGATGAATTAAGATAAAAAGCTTTCTGTGTGCATCAGCCCCCTAATACTTACCTGAGCTCCATCTCTGTCCAGCGATGTCCACGAGTGTCTCGGCTATCCGAGACTCTCCCTCCTGATTGGCTGAGACACAGCAGCGGCGCCATTTGCTCTCGGGAGAGAGAGGCGGGCCGGGTCGTAGCTCCATGTCTGAATGGACACAGAGAGCTGTGTCTCAGCTTGGGTGCCCCCATAGCAAGCTGCTTGCTGTGGGGGCACTCAACAGGAGGGAGGGACCAGGAACATAGAAGAGGGACCCGGGAAGAGGAGGATCTGGGCTGCTTTGGTTAAAACCAGTGCACAGGGCAGGTAAGTATAACATGCTAACAAAAAAAAACAAGACTGTACAATCACTTTATGTGCGCAGTCTCTTCTTTTAGTTGAAATTCTCCTGCCATCTATACCTCCCTGCTGTAATCTTCCAGTGCATCAGGGGTTTAAGTGGAACTAAAGGCAGGCATTTGCAATGTTTCTTCTGCAATAAAATGCCCCTACCTCCCTGCTCATGGTCTTCTTTGGTGTTGTAAACTGAGCTGTGCTGGAATGATTGACACCTGCGCATGTGCAAGAGTGACATCATCCCGTGCCAGCCAATGAAGAGGCCCGAAGACTAGCACTCAGAAGAAGATGCTAGCGAGGGCACGTTGGTCAGGTGAGTATTAATACCTTTTGTTTGGATTTAATACAGCTAAGGGGCTGTCACAGGCTCTCAACAAGAGAGTCCAACTATGCCTGTCTTTTCTGCCCAGATCTGCCATGCATGAACCCTTTGGCGCCAGCTGTACGCAAATATGCCGCCTCCTGATGCTTGGTCCTTAGGGGCCACATATTTGCGTTAATTGCCCCGAATACACAAGTGCTAAGAGCGTGGCTGCAGCTGCTCATCAGTGTATTCTGCAGGTTCCACTGTCAAAATACAATTTCCTATTCATCCAACCCCAGCTAGCTTTAAGTATCAAAGCCAGGGACAACCTGACCACTACCATTTTCAGCAGGCGGTCAGCAGTGGCTGACTATACATTTCTCTCAATGAAGATTTTCTCATTTTAGTCAGATTCTTGCAGGCGCACTTGGGACTGACTTTCTTTGTTTAAATTTGTAGGAGTGTTGACACTTCCTTGGATGTGATTATACATTAAATTTATTTAAAATTTCTTTTCCCAGGACACTCGACCCAACATGTCCAGACCTCTGATCACCAGATCACCTGCTTCTCCTCTGAACAATCAAGGCATTCCTACCCCAGCTCAGCTCACTAAATCCAATGCACCAGTTCACATTGATGTTGGTGGTCACATGTACACAAGCAGCTTGGCGACACTAACAAAATACCCAGATTCCAGGTAAGGATGCTGAACTTCTTGGGGAAGTATGGTAAATAAAAGAAGGGTTTCTGCTGGCAGTGGTAAAGTGTTTTTATTAAGGATCGAGAGCAGAATCTTTCCAGTCAGACATATGTGTCACAAAGTAAATCTGCAAAATAATTTTTTGAATTATACGTAACTAGGCATAGGGGTTCCCTATATGGGCTCCTCGCTCACCTGTTTTATTGCCTTGCTTAATTGTTTTCTATTGGTACCTTTCATGCTCCCTATGTAGCCCCTGCATGGGGCAACTCTTATGCTTATTTTATGTTCACTAAACCCAATAAAAATGATTGAACCAAAAGAGTCTAAAAAGTTTGAAAGAAATACAGGAGCTGCCATTGCGGACTCTCCTTAAAATGCTGTTTGTGTAGCTGTTGACAGTTAGGCTGCTTTCACACTGAGCCGCTTTACAGGCGCTATATCACTAAAAATAGCCCCTGTAAAGAGCCTCTCCTCTCACTCCAGTGTGAAAGCCCGAGTGCTTTCACACTGGAGCGGTGCGCTCGCAGGACGGTAAAAAAAGTCTTCCAAGCCGCATCTTTGCAGCGCTGTAGGAGTGGTGTATACAGTGCTCCTAAAGTGCCCCTGCCCATTGAAATCAATGGGACTGCACCTGCAAACTGCTGCAGCGGCACTTTGCCGGCGGTTTTAGCCTTTTTCAGCCACTGGTGGGGGGTTAAAAGCGGCCCGAATAGCGCCGCTAAAATGACGGTAAAGCACCACTAAAAATAGCAGTGCTTTACCGCCAACGCCCCAGTGTGAAAGCAGCCTTAGAACTGATCTCAGCACATCTAGACCTCTAGGCTTCCTGAGTTACTGATCCAGGTCTTCTTTAATTTGGGTCACTGTCCTTAAGGGTTTGGAGGTTAGGAAAATGAGCACCCTTAGTTGAACTCGCTAGCAATCCTGATGTTGGTGACAACTCTCCAGCAACAGGATTGCCTTAGAAGGCAACAAAAAAAACACTTTTCTTCCTTGATTTAGGATCCTTTCACACTAGCTGACTCAAAAGTTTTGTGATATTTTTTTTATTTTTTTTTTAATGCAAAGTTGAAATCTGACACAACTTTGATAACTTTTAGGCCGTGTACACACGCGGGGACTGTTCGCCCAACTTTGTCCGTCAAACAGTTTCAGCGAACAGTCCGCTCAAAATTAGCATGGACGGACATGGCCACACACGACGAACGAACAGTTTGCTGAAACCGTGCGCGATGACGTGAACGGCACGTACGACGGGACGAAAAATACGACGTCCTATACACTGCATTATAACTTTCGGCGTGTAAATCCTTTCTGAGCATGCGCGGAACTTAGTTTGACGAACAAGCCTACACACGAGGGGACTGTTCGCTGAAACAAAGTTTCAGCGGACAGTTTTTCGGAAATTCCGAAAAACCTTGTTCAGCGGACTGTTCGCTGAAACTGTCCGCTGAAAGCCCACACACGAGCGGACTGTCCGCCGAAACACTGTTCAGCGGACAAAGTTGGGCGAACAGTCCCCGCGTGTGTACGCGGCCTTACACTCTGGCATTGAAGTCGTGTCAGGCCGCGTACACACGCGGGGACTGTTCGCTCAACTTTGTCCACTGAACAGTGTTTTTCGGCGGACAGTCCGCTCGTGTGTGGGCTTTAGCGGACAGTCCGCTCGTGTGTGGGCTTCAGCGGACAGTTTCAGCGGACAGTCTGACGAACAAAGTTTTTCGGAAATTCCGTAAAACTGTCCGCTGAAACTTAGTTTGAGCGGACAGTCCGCCCGTGTGTAGGCTTGTTCGTCAAACTAAGTTCCGCGCATGCTCAGAAAGGATTTACACGGCGAAGGTTGCATTGCAGTGTATAGGACGTCGTATTTCTAGTCCCGTCGTACGTGCCGTTCACGTCATCGCGCAAGTTTCAGCGGACTGTTCGTTCGTCGTGTGTGGCCAAGTCCGTCCATGCTAATTTTGAGCGGACTGTCCGCTCAAACTGTTTGACGAACAAAGTTGGGCGAACAGTCCCCGCGTGTGTACGCGGCCTCAGAGTCGGATCAAAGTAGTGCAGGAACCTTTTCTGAAGTTACAGCAACTTCAGTAGTGTCAATTGGAACGGCTCTGAGATGCATGGCATTTTACATGTCCTGCGACTTTGGGTCTCACAAGTCAGATCCTGTCACACTGGTGTGACAGGAGCCTTACTGTTTTGTGTCTGCACTAGCAAGGCTGCTGATGACAATTAAGTCATTTACATGCACACAACAATCTTGCTGCCAGAGAAAATTACAGGTGCCTCCCAACTGATAAAGATTGCTCAGCATTATATTCAGTTACATACATAGTTACATAGTTACATAGTTACATAGTTACATAGTTAGCCAGGTTGAAAAAAGACACAAGTCCATCCAGTTCAACCTTAAAAACAAATAAATAAAATAAAAAATAATCGTACAATCCAGATACCCAATTTTATGCCCACAATTGATCCAGAGGAAGGCGAAAAAAAACCCCAGCAGAGCATGCTCCAATTTACTACAGCAGGGGAAAAAAATTCCTTCCTGATCCCCCAATAGGCGATCGGATTTTCCCTGGATCAACTTTACCTATGTTAGTACCTAGTTATATTATGTACCATCAGGAAAGTATCCAAGCCTTTCTTAAAGCAATCTACTGAACTGGCCAGAACCACCTCTGGTGGGAGTCTATTCCACATTTTCACTGCTCTAACTGTGAAGAAACCTTTCCGTACTTGAAGCTGAAATCTCTTTTCCTCTAGACGTAAAGAGTGCCCCCGTGTCCTCTGGGTTGACCGTACAGAGAACAACTCAACACCAAGTTCACTATATGGACCCCTAATATATTTGAACATGTTAATCATATCCCCCCTTAATCTCCTCTTCTCAAGAGTGAATAAATTTAGTTCCTCTAATCTCTCCTCATAGCTGAGTTCCTCCATGCCTCTTATCAGTTTGGTTGCCCTTCTCTGCACTTTCTCCAGTTCCCCGATATCCTTTTTGAGAACTGGTGCCCAAAACTGAACGGCATATTCCAGGTGAGGTCTTACTAATGATTTGAACAGGGGCAAAATTATATCTCTTTCTCTGGAGTCCATACCTCTCTTAATACAAGAAAGGACTTTGCTCGCTTTGCAAACAGCAGCTTGGCATTGCATGTTGTTATTGAGCTTATGGTCTACCAAAACCCCCAGATCCTTCTCCACTATGGATTCCCCCAGTTGTACTCCCCCTAGCATGTATGATGCATGCATATTCTTAGGCCCCAAGTGCATAACTTTACATTTATCAACATTAAACCTCATCTGCCACATAGTCGCCCAATTAGACAGTGTATTGAGGTCGGCTTGTAAATTGGAGACATCCTGTAAAGACGTTATTCCACTGCATATCTTGGTGTCATCTGCAAAGACAGAAATATTACTTTTGATGCCAGACCCAATATCATTTATAAAGATGTTAAAAAGTAAGGGTCCCAACACTGAACCTTGGGGTACACCACTGATAACCTTAGACCATTCAGAGTAAGAGTCATTAACCACGACTCTTTGAATTCTGTCTTCTAGCCAATTTTCTATCCATTTACAAACTGATATTTCCAAACCTGTAGACTTTACCTTACACATGAGCCGTGTGTGCGGAACTGTATCGAATGCTTTTGCAAAATCCAAGTATACCACGTCCACCGCCACCCCTCTGTCCAAGGTTTTACTTACCTCCTCATAAAAAAAAATCAGATTTGTCTGACAACTTCTGTCTTTCATGAATCCATGCTGTCTGTTGCTTAAAGAGTTATTGTTCAGCAAGAACTCGTCGATGTGGTCTTTTATTAAACGCTCCAGTATCTTCCCAGCTATAGAAGTTAAGCTAACAGGTCTATAGTTACTTGGTAAAGACTTTGATCCCTTTTTAAATATAGGCACCACGTTCGCCCTGCGCCAATCCAGTGGGACTATTCCCGTCATTAATGAGTCCCTAAAAATTAGATACAATGGCTCTGAAATTACAGAGCTCAATTCTTTTAGGATCCGTGGGTGGATGCCATCAGGTCCAGGTGCTTTATCCACCTTTATTCTGTCTAAGTATTTCTGGACCATATCCCTTTTGAGCCATTGTGGATCATTTGGGGCTGTGTCACTACCACCCCCATTATGGACATGAGCTCCCCCATGCTCTTTTGTGTACACAGAGCTGAAGAAAGTGTTTAATAAATTAGCCTTCTCTTTGTCCCCAGTCACCAACTCTAGATTGTTTTGTAAAGGGCCTACATGCTCAGACTTGACCTTTTTACTATTAATATATTTGAAGAATTTTTTGGGGTTTGTCCTACTATCTTTTGCAATCTGTCGTTCGTTTTGAATTTTTGCATCCTTGATTTCCTTTTTACATATACTGTTAATTTCTTTGTAACATTTAAATGACACTAGTGATCCTTCATTTTTATATTTTTTAAAAGCTCTTCTCTTACAGTTTATAGCTTTTTTAACTTTGGCCGTGAGCCACATAGGTTTTGTTTTTAGCCTTTTAAACTTATTGCCCATGGGAATATACTTTGCAGTGAGGTCCCCAACAGTCTTTTTGAAGAATTCCCATTTCTGTTCTGTGCCCATTAAAGCGAATATTCTCTCCCAGTCTAAGTCCTGGAGAGTAGCCCTCATCCTTGGAAAATTAGCTCTCTTGAAGTTAAGTGTTTTTATCTTACCCGTATGTATTTCTTGTTTAGCGCTAACATCAAAGGAAATCATGTTATGATCACTGCTACCCAGGTGTTCCTTTATCTGGACATTAGTAATAAGCTCTGCATGGTTTGAGATTACCAGGTCCAACAGAGCTTCATTCCTAGTTGGGGCCTCAATAAACTGGACCATAAAATTGTCCTGTAATAGGTTTATCATTTTTTGCCCTTTAACTGTCCCAGCAGTGCCATTACTCCAGTCAATTTCTGGGTAGTTAAAATCCCCCATTATTATCACTGTCCCAGCCCTTGCAGCCCTTTCCATCTGTGCAAGGAGCTGAGTCTCCACCTCCTCATTCACATTGGGTGGTCTATAACAAACTCCAACGATTAACTTTGAACTACCCCCATCTAAATGCAGTTCCACCCATAATGCTTCGGACTCATCACACTCTCCATCCACCAGGTCCTCTTTCACACTTGCTTTGAGATCACTTCTCACATAGAGACAGACCCCGCCACCTTTCCTTTTTACCCTGTCTCTCCGAAAGAGTGCATAGCCAGGAATATTAATAGCCCAGTCATGTGAGGATTGAAGCCAAGTTTCAGCAATACCGATTACATCATAGCTCTCCTGATGCACCACAGCTTCCAACTCACCTATTTTGCTTGGCAGACTTCTGGCATTGGTGAATAAACACTTTAATGCATTATTACATTTTGCTCTGGTGTTTTTCATATTATTTTTAGTAGTACAAATTGCACTATAGTTTTCAATGGCTGTTTGCAACATGGGAAATTTCTTGACACCTGCCATATCCCACCCCCCATCTATCCCCATTCCACCCTCCATTAATGTCTGACCCCTAACTGACCTGTCTGCCCAATGTACTTCTGGTTCACCCTCCCCCCTCAAACCCAGTTTAAATACTCCTCCAGCCTTCCCATAAACCTCTTCCCCAGCACAGCAGACCCCCTTCCATTCAAGTGCAAACCATCATTAGCATATAGGTTGCACCCCAATGAAAAGTCAGCCCAGTGCTCTAGAAACCCAAATCCCTCCTCCCTACACCAGGTCTTTAGCCATGCATTCAGCTCTCTAATCACCCCCTGCCTTTCCTGTGTTGCGCATGGCACAGGCAATATTTCAGAGAATATCACCTTGGAGGTCCTTCCCTTCAACTTGCAGCCTAGTTCTCTAAATTGATTCTTGAGGAGCCTCCACCTTCCATGTATACGGTCATTGGTTCCAACGTGGACCAAGACTGCTGGGTCATACCCAGCCCCTCCCAGTAATTTATCCACCCGGTCCACCACATGCCGAACCCTAGCACCAGGGAGACAGCAAACTATTCGGTTGAGGCGATCCTGGCGACAAATTATTCTATCAGTCCTTCTGATTATAGAATCCCCTATAACCACCAACTGTCTAGGCCTTTCTGCACTCCCCTCACCTCCTCTACTAGATGGGCTGCTCTCCCGGCTGTTAGGGGGAGCAGTGACATCTAGGGCTGCCACCTCTGTGTTTGTCACCTCCACATTTTCACCCAACTCGGCAAATTTGTTTTGATGCACAAACACAGGACTGGCCTTCCTTTTCTGCGAGCCCCTTCCACTCCCTCTAACTACATTAACCCATCTTCCTACGTGATAATCCTGACTTGCCCCTCCACCCTCCACATCAACCCTACTGACCACCTGCTCAGCGAGCAGAGGACCCCTTTCAAGGTTGTCCTTTCCACCCAGTGTTGCAACTTGCTCCTCCAGATCTCTAATGCGAGCTTCTAGAAGGGCAACCTGCTCACATCTGTCACAGCGGTATGCATCCTGGAGCTCTTGCACCAGTTTTGCATACATGTGGCACACTGTGCACTGAGCAAAACCTTCAACCCTGCTATCACTCATTTCCCAGTTACAATACAATTACTTAAATGAAGTTTAAGATGTTACTTACAGGTTAGAGACTCCTGTCTTAACTCCTGTTTCCAACTCCTGGTTATTAACTCCCCACTTTAGTTCAAAATTCCACTTGAGATCACAAAATCCACATGCAAACCACCAACAGGGAGCAAGCTCTTTGGGGAGTTTGTATACCTACCTTTATACACCTGTGAACAATTAACCCCTCCCCTCAATTAGCAGGAAGAAAGAGAGAAAAAAAAAAATGCTGTTTAAAAAGTGACAGAAAAAAGGTTTTTTAAAAACTGCTAGCAAATAAAGGAGGGGAAAAATAGATAAAAACACCCCTAAAAACAACACTTGCAAGCAGAAGCAGTCAAAAGCACAACTCCTGGTTATTAACTCCCCACTTTAGTTCAAAATTCCACTTGAGATCACAAAATCCACATGCAAACCACCAACAGGGAGCAAGCTCTTTGGGGAGTTTGTATACCTACCTTTATACACCTGTGAACAATTAACCCCTCCCCTCAATTAGCAGGAAGAAAGAGAGAAAAAAAAAAATGCTGTTTAAAAAGTGACAGAAAAAAGGTTTTTTAAAAACTGCTAGCAAATAAAGGAGGGGAAAAATAGATAAAAACACCCCTAAAAACAACACTTGCAAGCAGAAGCAGTCAAAAGCACAACTCCTGGTTATTAACTCCCCACTTTAGTTCAAAATTCCACTTGAGATCACAAAATCCACATGCAAACCACCAACAGGGAGCAAGCTCCCAGTTCATCAAAACACAATTTTTAAAGTGGGAGTCCGCCGGGACTCCGCGTTTTTTTTTTTTTTTAAAAGCCAGCAGCTACAAATACTGCAGCTGCTGACTTTTAAAATAGTGACACTTACCTGTCCAGCGCGCCCGCGATGTCGGCACCCGAAGCCGATCTCTAGATCATCTCTTGGGTGCTGCCGCCGCCATCTTAGGTATGGGAATCAGGAAATGGAGCCTTTCGGCTTCATTTCCCGGTTCCCTACTGCGCATGCGCGAGTCGCGCTGCGCAATAAGGACGGTCCCCGCTGCCTCTGGGATCTGTGTGTTTCCCAGCAGGCAGCGGGGCACTTGCGGAAAGGGGCGGGCACTTGCGGAAAGGGGCGTAATCTACGCCCCTTTCCGCAGAGAGCTATCCCGGAAGTGGGTGCAGATACCTGTACTGTACAGGTATCTGCACCCCCCTCCCCCCTGAAAGGTGCCAATTGTGGCGCCGGAGGGGGGAGGGTTCCGATGAGCGGAAGGTCCACTTTAAGGTGGACCTCCGCTTTAAGCAAACTTGGAAAAATGGTCAGGATTGAAATGTTTTAGCTATAGCTATCACAATTTGATGGTCACCAATAACATAAAATGGCAGAGAAAGCCAACTGATAGAAAAAAAGCTTTGGCTGCCCTTTAGAGCCAAAACAACTAATCGATTAATCGACAACTAATTGATTGTGAAAATAGATGACAACAATTTTCATAGTCGAGTAATTGGCCAGCCGATTAGTTGGCCTGCATACAGAATGCATTATTTGTTTACATATGCAGCACACATACAGCTCAGTATACCGTCCATACATGTCACAAAGTGCCTGAGAACTTGTAAATGGGAATGTGTGAGGAGCAATGCCTTATGGGACATGTAGTCCTGGGCAGGAAGTGAGTGGTTCTAAAGGTAGAAGGTTTTTTTTTCCTTGCTATAGGGGCACTGTATTCTATAATTTGCAGCTTGCTATTGGAGCACTCTGAAGGCAGGAGAAGCCAGATGCATCGGTGAGGGACCCCAGAAGAGGACAATCGGAGCTGCTCTGTGCAAACCATTGCACGGAGCAGGTTAGAACAACATGTTTGTTGTTTGAAAAAAAAAAAATCACTTTAAAGACTGTGCATGGAAGATCAGCATCTGAAACCAGAGAAGGTAGATGCTGATAGACTGGGGTTAATAGAAGGCATTACAATTACATTTAAAGATATATATATCTCATTTTTTTTTATTATTTTTTGTTTCACAGTATAAATTATCCCAATATAGTAGCAATCATCTGCTTTTTGTGTGCTATAAAGGGCTAATTTTAGTTTTTTTAGCCCAGGTGATACAAAAAAAAGCATGCTGCTACTAAGCATCTTAGGCCTGATTCACACCTATGCGTTTTTTGGTGCTTTTTGCAGAAAGGCACTACAGTTCATTCACCATTGTTTTCTATGGGACACGTTCCCATATTATCCGGTTTAATTGATTAATCAAAACAATAATCAGCCAACTAATCGATTTATAAATATAGTTGCAGCCCTACTGCCCTTACTTTATTAGACTGGCACCTATTATACAATTAAATGTACTTGGGTATTTTCAGTTGCTTTGCGCCTTGGGCAACTTTCAGGGTGTGTGTATACTGCTCAGACATAAATATGCCAGTTTCTCAGATTCCTTCCCAGAACTTACAGCAACACGTTTTTCCTGGAACTTTTGTAATCTTTGTATGCCATTAACACTGGCCCCGCATCTTATTGTTCAACAACTAAACATTGGCGTGGATCTCATTTCTTTTCAGCTGTGTTTTTGTCTTTAAGCTATTTTCATAGATCTTATGAAGATTTGTAAAGCACTGTATGCAAATATATTCTGCTTATGGGAAAATATTCTATTCCTGCAGAAAGCTTATCCATATTACTTTTTGCGGGGGCCTTTTCTTGGGGATTGGCCATACATAAATTGACAATTTAAAGGGGTATTCTGGGAACAAACCCTGTTAAACCTACACAGGACATAGTAAACAAAAAAGAGTTTACAGTAAAGAAAGGAAAGATGCATTGCCCTACTATGGAAATATATGATGGATTGACAGAATACACAAATACTCAACATGCATTTAGGCATAATTGTTTTTAGGGCTTATATGTATGGTCATGTTGTACTGCTTAACCACTTGTCTACTAGGGTGTTTTTTCTGTTAATGTGCACTTTCAAATTCACATTTTAGGCCTGAAGGTTGGTTAAAACCTCAAAAACCCTGGAGAATAAAATGGTGGCTGTGCAATTTTTTTTTTTTTTTTATGTTGCATGATATTAGCACACGTGATATGATTTTAGTGAAGAATACAGTAAAGTTAACACAATGTATCACTCCATTTTTTTTTCTTTATTTTAATATAAAACGAGATGTCATGAGTAAATGGATACTCAACATGTGAAGCCTTAAAACATGCCCATAATACAGTGACAAATTTTGGCACCAAATTTGTCCATGGGCATCATTTTAAAAGCCCTTACATGTTATAATTTTAGAGTTAAAGTGTTTGTTACCCCAAAAAAAAAGCAAATCCTGTTCCCTTAAAGCATGATTACCAGCATGGTGCTTGTGCTGTATAATTTGGCCACTTCTATCACCTAAAATACATGGTCCTTGCCTGGTTCTGCCATCCCCCTGTAAACTGACCATGGTTTATCATGGCTGCTGAGCCCCGATACCGTGGTCAGTTTACGTGCTTCCATCACCCGCAGCTCTCCTTTCTGCTCTCGCCCTCCCCTCCCTGCCTATCAACTCCATCCACTCCCCAGCCCTCCCCTACTGCTGCTATCATAACTACACTATAAACATACAATCTCCTCTGTAAAATAACATTGTGTCCCTGTGTCTGAAAAAGATGCCGATCTGTACCTCCTTATATCAAAGCGTCTCCCAGCGCTCACTTAACTCCTCTGCTCTCTCTCCTCCATCCTCCCCGGCTGATGTCAGTGGGAGTTCTTGGCCCCACCCACTATAGCTGTCAGCTGGGGAGTCACGTGAGCGCTGGGAGACGCTCTGATATAAGGTAAAGGTCGGCATCTTTTTTTATATAACACAGACACAAGGATACATAATGTTTTTTTAGAGAGGGAAATGTATGTTTATAGTGTAGTGGCTTAACAATAACTTTAACTGTGAGTGCTTGGCCTACAATTATTGCTCTCAATCCGACTATCATGTCAGTATGTAACATGTTTAGTGCAGTTGTTGTTTTCACACATAAACCCACCAAAAGCATGCATTTTTTTGTTCTCTTGTGCATGTACGTGGAAGTTTACATTTCTTCTTTTATTAACATATTTATTTTTTTACAATTCATTTTAATGCTATCACATAAGTGCCAGCAGTCCCCTATGTGATAGTATTTTTCTGTGACAGACTCTTTACTGGGACTCCAGGGGTTTATTGGACCCATATGTCTCCCTCGCATGCTGCTGAAGTAAATCTATTACCTTTGGTGGGCTATGGGAGTAAATCATTTCCACGTTAAAGCCCATTGCCTGCTTCATACATTTTAAACACACTTCCATGTACTATAGCAGAGTGCGTTTAAAACCTCTGTCTACCAGCCTCCATTTGTAAATGGCGCTGGTAGAAAAGTGGTTGCAGTGCATATAAATGAAAATGTAAATCAAAAATGAAAATGTAATATTGCAGCAGACCAGTCCTTTTAGATGTAATGATTGCATTGGTTTTCTTTTCTTTATTTTCACATAACACACTTTCTGTCTATTAGTGGCTACACTTTTTTTCTCCACTGTATCTATGGAAGGAGCCATGCTGGACTTCAAATATGTCTGCATTTGTCCATCTCTTTAACCACTTGTCGACTGCTGCACGGCGATATACGTCGGCACAATGGCAGCGGTGGGCAACTGGGTGTACCTGTACGTCCCCTTTAAGAGCCAGGGATAGCAGGCGCGCGACCGCCGCATACAGCATGACCGTGCCCGTGGGACTAGTGGACTCGATGTCTGTTGGTCTCCCAGCGATCGTGTCACGGAACCTCAGAACGGGAAAAGTAAACAAGGTATTTCCCCATTCTGGCTTGTGTCATGACAGATTACCGCTCCCTGTCATCAGGAGTGGTGATCGCTGTCTTGTGACTTGAAGCCCATCCCCCCACAGTTAGAATCACTGCCTAGGACACACTTAACCCCCTTCATCGCCCCCTAGTGGTTAACCCCTTCACTGCCAGTGTAATTTACACAGTAATCGGTGCATTTTTATAGCACTGATCACTATATAAATGACAATGGTCCCAAAATAGTATCAAAAGTGTCCGATGTGTCCACCATAATGTCACAGTCCCGATAAAAAACACAGATCGCCGCCATTACTACTAAAAAATGTAATAAATTAAAAATGCCATAAAACTATCCCCTATTTTGTAGGCGCTATAACTTTATACATATCGGCCTAAACTGAGGGAAAACAAAAATGTTTTTATATATTTTTGGGGGATATTTATTATAGCAAAAAAGTAAAGAATAATGCTGCTTTTTTTTTTTTTTTTTAAATTGTCGCTCTTTTATTGTTTATGGCGCAAAAATAAAACCGAAGAGGTGATGAAATACCACCGAAAAAAAGCTCTATTTGTGGGGAAAAAAGGACATCAATTATGTTTGGGTACAACGTTGCATGACACGACACGCAATTGTCAGTTAAAGCGACGCAGTGCCGAATTGCAAAAGTGCTCTGGTAAAACGTAAAACGGATGCGTTTTGAACTTCATCTAATTCACATAACGTAAACCAGACTGGCTTTCACTGAAGCTAGTACACATACATGTGGGCCAGTTGTGGTACGAATTAAAAAAATAATTCTGTGTGTTTTTCAGTCCGGTTCGGGTGCGATTTCAGTGTCAAATTCACAACTGAATCACACCTGAACAGCTGAATGGAAACCGCACCGAACTCTGCACCAAAAACTGGACCCACATATGTAAACCCAGCCTTGCATGGTGAAGTGATGGGACTACTGGTTTATACAATAAAGATAAGGTTCTTTGTGCATTGTGTTCAGTTCACAGGAATTGACAAGGACATTGCCCTTCTGTCAGGATCAAACAGTCATTTCTGTGCTTGCTAAAAATGTTTTTAGCCTGAAAAGTAAAAACAAATGCAGCTGCCACATCCGTGGACTGCTGAGCTCCAATATATTAAATGATTGGATTTGGGTTTATATACTCTTCACTGACGTTTTAATAAAAGTACAGACGTGATGTGTATATGAATATAAAAGATTCATATAATCCCTTTAAAGGTTCAGTTTCTAAACTAAAATTTTAGTTGGTAAATCTTATGCCGCATACACACGATCAGACTTTCTGGCAGACTTGGTCTGGCGGACCAGAATCCGTCGGACAAGTCGATCGTGTGTGGACTCCAGCGGACGTTTTTTCCCCAAAAAGTCCGATGGACCTAGAAATAAAACGTGTTTCAAATCTATCCGACGGACTCAAGTCCGAGGGGCTAAAAATCGGGAAAACCGTTCGTCTGTGTGCTAGTCCGATGGACCAAATACCATGCAAGGGCGGCTATTGGCTACTGGGTTGCCAGCCTCAGTAAAACCAGGGACAGTATGCAAAAATTTGTGTTTTTTTTTTTTTTTTTTACATCTGTCTCTGAAATGTCCCTTACCGACATCCTGTTGGTCTAAAAATCCTGAGATTATAGCTGCCCCACCTCTCCAGTACCTTCTCAGCCAATAGAAACATGTCTGTGTATACTGTGTGATTGTATACTGCGTGTGTGTTTGTGTCTACTGTGTGGCCCCATAATCTCTGATTGCCTGGGGGCCCCATAATCTCCTATTGCCCGGGGGCCCCATGAGTTGTCAGTCCGGCCCTTGCGGCATTAGACTGGTCACCCAAAGTTTTTTTTTATATACCTCTTGGGGCCTTTGCAGCTGTTGTCACCCTTAAAAAGGGGTTCCAAACTCCCAAACTCTTTCCCATTAGATTTCATGTATTTATTTTTATTCTGTAAATAACACAACAGGATGTGTGTGAAATCAACTAAATCTCCCAGGTGGGGAATTGTGGAAGGGAAATATCCCAGATAAATTATGGCCTACCCAAGGTTAAACTATATTTACTGTGCAGATGGACCCTTTTATTAACCCCTTACTTTTGGTAGACAGTATAAAGTGAACGTTGCATGCTGTGTCTAACCAGTAATCACATTGAACAGCATGTGTGTGGTTGACACATTTTTCATTACCTGCTAGTTATTCTAATTCATCAAATAATCCAAGTAGTTATGCACATATCCTTTATGTTAAACCGTTATTCATCTTTTTCATGTTGCACAGAATTGATATGTTGCCATGAAAAGCAGTTTTGATGTCTGTATAATGCTCTTTCAACCACCAAACCTGACCATCAGCAAAGCCATTAAATAAAAGGGTTTTCATTTGAATTGGTAGTTTACGTTCTTGTAGAATACAGAAGATTTTTAGAATGTTTGTGTTTTTATATACAGGTCCACCGTATCTTTAATGTCCTACTTAATGTGCCGGCTGTGGAAAACTTTTACAACTTAAATTTTCAGGCCAAGTCCTCACAGTTACTACATCATTGATTTTATTCCTCTTTCCTCCCTAAACGTCAACAGTAGACATGGAAGCCCTACAGCTTAGATAACAAATGAAAACCCTTCCTGTCTTAGAGCAACAGAAACAGTCAATGCAATTATAAAAAATGATGCTTAAAAATGTGTTTCTGCCCCACAGAGGTGTACGTCTCCATCGTGAAAAGTGATGGTCAATTAAGACCCCTCAGAGTTGACATGGATGAGGTATACTGTTAGAAGAAGCACTTTTATTGTAACAAAAGCCGATATTGGAAATTTGTATCTAGACTCCGCTTCTGTTAATTCTTGTTTATCTATAGATTAGTTTTTAAGATATATTTGGGTTTTGGTGTGTATATATATATATAATTCTGTGTGAGGGGGATAACAGCTGTCAGCCTCCTAAATGACATATAACCTTTGATAAAATGTTAGGACTAAGGTACAGAGCATGATGTTACAAGATGCATAGAACTCTGTGGAGTGTAATTTATATTTCATAGGCCGTTTTTAACCACCTCTGGTTTTGGATGGGCACCAGTGGGTTAACACACAACACCAGTCAGCTTCTTATTAGTATTTCATGCCTCCCCCCTCCTTGTAGTAAGCCATATTGTTTTCTCTCACGTTGACTACCTCGTGTTTTCTTTGTGGTGCATCATGGGAACTCAAGTATTTTGAAGAAAACAACATTGTTTAGCTTTTAAACAACGTTAGAAGTTTGACATAATTAAGAATTCTGTCAGGGATTTCTCACCACTAGAATCCCTGACAGGTGTAAGGGAGCTTGTGATTATGCTAGGCAGTAACTGTGTAAAAATGAAATATTCTTCTGGAGACTCGGATTTAAAGCATACCTCAAGCCAAGAAATAAAATTGAATGTATTGCAACCTACTAATCTTAGGATATGGTGGCTGCATTATTCTTCTTCTTTTTATCAGCTCATATAGTTACTGATCCTGTTAGAACTCCTTTTCCCTTTTAAGTTCCTGTATATTGAACTGAATTTTACACATTAGCTGAATTCCAAGCTATCATCTGTAAACTACAAAACACCTCACCCTTATGAGAGGGAGATGGAAACTGCTGTGCCTTAGGCTAAGTTTGGAAAAGTGGTGACCCTTGCCACCCCTCTGGAATGCGATCTAGGGTGCATTTGACAGGCGGTGGAGAGGAGATATGACTCCCTTTCGCTGCCTACTTTATCCCTGCAAATGGCACACCTAAACCACTGTACGCTTGATTGGGTCCCTTTGGGCAGTAGTCCTGCCTGCTAAACATGACAAAGCGGGAAAAGTTTTGCTCTGGCAACAAGGCATTGCTTCCGTGACATATGTATAACTCCATCCGGCTGTCTTTTGTAGCTTGGTTGGCTGGGGGGTTAACCTGTTTTTACTGGCCACAATAATTCTTAGCAGCCAGCCTTGTTATCCAAAAAGTAAGGCCGGTTTGTTGACCTCCAATGCATTATCACAACTTCGTCATCCCACCTTCTCCAGCGTAATAACTGGACTGTGAAGGAACAGCAGCAACATACTGATAACATTAAGGTCCCATTCACACCTGAGCGATTTTTTTGCTTGAAGCTTGTAGCTCTAAAATGTCAAAACCCATTCATTTCAATGGCCCCCTGTTCACATATGAGCAGTCTGTCGTCTGAACCAAAATGCCTGTTGCTCAAAAAGGTACATGAGCTTCTTTTTGGCAGATTAGAAGAGTTTTTGGCTCTATAGACTTCAATAGAAACTGTGATATAAAGTGACAAGAAATGGCGCCAACCAGTGACTAAATAATAAATGGGTGAAGCTGCCCCTTTAAAAGTGAGTGAACCACTTTAGAATAATAAGGGTGTATGCAAAAAGGTATGGGACTACCTCGAATAAGGATAAATAAAGTGCACACCTACTATAATAAATAATACCTTTCAGATCTTAATGGTTCATATCTTTCAACCAATAATTCATAAAAAAAAATTGTACAATTTGAATAAACCTTGCTCAAGTCCAATCACCGTCATAAAGAAGATGCTTCCAATCTATTGAGATGGATAATGGTAGAAATGAAACAACTGATGATCCACCACCAAACCGTGCATGGGAAGTTCAAATTCACCACCATTCATTGACTGGAACCTCTAAGGAGCAGTTGGGTTCTCTATAACCAGCAATGTAGGAGATGATGGTTCCTTATTCTCAGAAAACTTTTAGGCAATCATACTCGGAAAGAAAAACGTAAGAAGGATCATAGCGTAATGAGCTTAATAGCAGGGACAGCCACGGCGTGCGTTCCAAAGCCAGGGGATGTGGAAACCAATAGGACCGGAAATGATGTCAGCAAATGATGGACAAGTGGCCCCTATGCATTTTGTGTTCACATCATCAGGAACTTCAATAGAAACGCCTGAAGATGTGTGACTTGAGCATTTTATGAGCGTTTTGTCGCACGTTTTCTGCTCAAACAGCCGCTCTCCACACCTAATTATTTTCCCCCTAGTGGTTTCTATTGGCTAAACAAAAACGCCAGAAGCTGTGAATCACTTGTAGTACACTTCCAAAAATGGTTTGTTAATGTATTTAAATCTGCTAGTACATCTAACACTCCCCTACCCCCAGACTGACAATGCTGCTGTCCAAAGGGGCCCCAGTGCTCATTCATTCAGAGTTGGGGCACTCCAATACAGGAAATGTGCTACTGGCCAGATCACTAGGTGAAAACAGAGGGGAAAAACGATTACAGCCACCACATTTAATGATTGGTAAATTGGAACATATTAGATTTTTGTTTTTGGGTTTAATAAAGCTTTTACCTTCTGCTCACTATTGCCTATTCTTTGTTCAATTTTACTTTTAGTACATGGGCATTGCATCATAGCCTGATTGGCTCCTAGTGCAAGGGACTGATAACAGGCTGATATCAAGACATATTCAGGTACCTAAATGTGTTGCATTAAACCACTTAATGCCAAATCACATACATGTATGTCATATGGCTTTAAGTGGTATTTGTTTTTGTTTTTTTCAGCCGCCGGCCAGCTTTTATGTAAAAGCCATCCTCGTGGCTAATTAGCTGCTGCATTTTTACATCTTGCTGACCTGTTAGGAAGGTTGGTGAATTTATTTATTTTTTCAAATTTTATTTTTTATTTTTTAATGGACAATGGTTGGCTAGAGAGTGTACATATCTAGTAATGAACTTGTTTTCATCTCCCTGTGAGATCAAATGATCTGCACATGCACTTCAGTAGCACTGGTAATACAGACTTGTTAATTGTAAGCCCAATGTCAAGAGTAATATACTTGACTGAGACGACTTTAAAGCTGTTTTATCATAACAAAGTCTGACTGTCTATTTAGAGAGCTGCACCTTCGGTTGCATACTGCCAAACAAAATGTCATCCATTGTGCAGTGCCTTGTGGCGGGGTGCGGTGTCTCCTCCATCTCTTGCTCCCAGAGTGCCCCCGTGTCACACGTCTTAAGGGAAGGCAGCGTCTTTGCAGATGGGAATGAGTTTTTGTCTTGTACTTGCCAAACTTTCACCTTAAGGAAGAGTGACCCCCAAGAACACCCCCTCCAGAACCTGATAGTTGCTCCAGTATGAAGCTATTCATGTAATTTACAGGGACTCTTTATTTGAAAATAAAGCTTCTTCACGATATGCTTGACAGCCTAGAGATAACCATAATATATGAGCTAGGGGCAGCTGAAAGATTTCCTTTGGTAGGACTGACTGCTCTGTACTGTACATATTTACAGTGGTGCCCAGAATAAATAAATCAGCTAGAGTAAAACATTTGATTATACGTATGCTAGACTTTAGAGGCCTTTTACACCAACTTGCACACTAAAACACGGGCCGAATGTCGGGTGACATCATTCGTTTCAATAAAAGTCTGCCGGCATTCGGCTCGTGTGTATGGCAAGTGTAGATAGGGTCAGTGTGATGCATTGTTTACCATTCACCTTCTTTTTTTTCCACTTTTTTTATTGAAGTATACCAAAATTACACTTAATTTAGCTCTATGCACTACATCATGCTGCAGTGTGGTGCATTGCATTAATAATCAACATTTTTGCGTTTGGTAGTGGTAAGTGTGTTTCCAACATAGCATGGCTTTCTTCAATACCCACAAAAGAAACCTGCCAACTAACGATTAGAAGCCAAAATGGAAGATCACATTGAATTACAGTCTGTACTGCAAAGTTCTATGCATTTGTTTTTTCTTTGTTGGGATATGGGTAGTGTCACATAGATTTCTGAATGCTTTTATAATGCGGTATTGTATTATGTTAGAACAAGCCTAACACATTGAATCCTCACAATATAATAATTTGTTGCGCTGCCTTTTGCAGCAATAACAGTTTTAAAGACCGTATCTAATATTTTAGATTTTTATTTATTTATTTTTAGCTATACATGTAAAGCATGAGCAGCAGGAAACCACAGAATTTCAGTATGTTTATACCACTGTCTGTTCCGCAGAAGCCAGTCTAACAACTGGCTGCTCTCGAATGGTCATGCTGGAAAACCAGAATTCCATCATTGCTTGTAGCCAATGGCTGCAGAGCTCATCTGTGTATTCTAATGGGGAAGGAATATAATAGTGCAGCAGGAGAGATCCCTGCATCCACATTGCTTATATGTACCATTCATTTATAAACTTATTTCAGTTAGAATGAATGAATATCCACATCTACAAATGAATCGCTATCACATGTAATCCAGTCACCCAGTCAGAACACAGACAGAGATCACAATGTATAAAACATGGCATAAAGTAATCAACCTGAGCAGCATGGATATTTCCACTTGTAACTTTTATTCGCTGTGTCCCCAACCAGAGAATGAATGAATTCAAAGATACACTTCCGGGGTGACCGGACTAAGTATCATAATGAGCCACAATGCCAGGGACCATATGAGCATTGTAATGTTCGGAGGACCAGGTAGACCGCAGGACACAGGCTTTTCATACAACAAACGGTTTATTAACTTAAATAGCTTTACAGCAGCCAAAAACAAAAGGAAAAAGATTTGTAGTCTCACCGACTTGCAAAGTCCAGAACAGCTGTCCTTATCAGAAACAGAGCTTGGTCTTGATGGCAGGTAGCTTCTCCTACCAGGAGCCTTCCAAACAGGACACTGCTGTCCACTTCATTTGCTGCAACCCAAAACAAACGCCAAACACCATCCACCATGTGTTCTCCACTCCTCCACACCCATCTACAACTTCCTGTCTTGCCTTTTAAAGACACTTCCTCTAACAGGTGGGTTAATCAATTTTCATTCCCTAAAGAGAGCACAACCCAAACAGAGGGGAAATATAGCGTCCTTCCAGGACCCAGCCACGGCGTCCATTACATATCCCCCCCCTGTGCCCCAACGCCAAGGAGGTGGAGGCAACAGTGGAGCTCAAACAATGGACTCGGGAGAGGGCATCTGCGTTTTGATGCAGTCTCCCGGGCCTATGCTCCACTACAAACTTAAATTCCTGGAGTGCCAGGAACCACCGGGTAACCCTGGCATTAGTCCCTTTTCCCTGTCTCAGCCATGTTAAAGGGGCATGGTCAGAAATCAACCTAAACTTCCTCCCCAAAAGGTAATATCTGAGGGATTCCAGAGCCCACTTAATGGCCAGACACTCTCGTTCAATTATGGCATAGTTTTTCTCCGCTGGTGTTAACTTCCTGCTGAGGAAGACTATCGGGTGTTCCTCGCCATGAATAACCTGTGACAACACCGCTCCCAATCCTACATCGGAAGCATCAGTCTGGACAATAAATTCTTTTGAAAAATTGGGTGCTACAAGGACAGGGTGTTGGCACAGCGCCGACTTGAGCTCCAAAAAAGCCTTCTCAGCGTCTGCATTCCACTCCACCATGACCGATTTCCGACCCTTAGTCAGATCGGTCAACGGAGCCGCCAACGTGGCAAAGTTGGGTACAAACCTCCTGTAGTATCCCACCATGCCCAGGAATGCACGTACCTGCTTTTTTGTGAGGGGGCGGGGCCAATTCTGTATAGCCTCTATCTTGTTGACCTGAGGTTTCACTACCCCTCTACCCACGATATAACCCAGGTATTTCACCTCCTCCATTCCCAAAGCACATTTTTCAGGGTTTATTGTAAACCCCTCCTTCCAAAGAGAGTCCAGCACTGCCTGCACTTTGGGCAAATGGGATTCCCAGTCTTTGCTAAAAATGACTATATCGTCCAAGTATACTGAGGCATACTTCCGGTGAGGTCGTAAAATCCTATCCATTGCTCTCTGGAAAGTGGCTGGAGCAGTTTGCAATCCAAAAGGCATCCTTTTGTACTGAAAACTCCCCTCTGGGGTAGAAAAAGCAGTTTTCTCTCTAGCAGCCTTAGTCAACGGTATTTGCCAATACCCCTTGGTAAGGTCTAACGTAGTGATATACCTGGCTGGACCTAGTCTCTCGATAAGCTCATCTACCCGGGGCATAGGGTAGGCATCAAACCGGGAAACTTCATTAAGTTTCCGGAAATCATTGCAGAATCGCAGAGTCCCGTTGGGCTTCGGTACCAACACAATCGGGCTCGACCACTCACTCTGCGATTCCTCAATAATCCCTAGGTCTAACATCTTTTTTCCTTCCTCTGAAACGGCCTTCCTTTGAGCCTCTGGGATGCGGTAGGGCCGGACAAAAACTTTGACTCCTGGTTCTGTGACAATATCATGCTCTACGACACTAGTGAGCCCGGGCAAGTCTGAAAATTTTTCTTTATTTCTCTGCAAGAACTCCTTTGCCTGCTGACTTTGGGTTTTAGACAGGGTATTTGCTATTTGGACACTCTCCACCCCAACCCGAGGCTCAAGTTTTGTACTAGCCAGGGAGGTCGCTGGTTCCCTGTCTGTCCAGGGCTTTAACAAGTTTACATGATATATCTGGAAGGGTTTCCTCTTGCCTGGTTGGTGGACTCTATAATTTACCTCTCCCATTTTTTCCACAACCTCGAAAGGGCCTTGCCATCTGGCCAAGAATTTACTTTCCACAGTGGGAATCAACACTGCTACTCGATCCCCCACTTGGAAGTTCCTAATTTTGGCTGCCCTATTATAGACCTGTCGTTGAGCCTCCTGGGCTTTTTGTAAGTGTTCCTTAACTAGCGGCATCACAGTTCGGATCCTCTCCTGCATTTGAGAGACATATTCAAGAACACTTTTATGCTGGATTGGTTCACTTTCCCATTCTTCTTTAACAAAGTCCAGTAGTCCGCGAGGTCTCCGCCCATATACCAATTCAAAGGGCGAAAACCCAGTGGAGGCCTGGGGCACTTCTCGGATAGCGAACAGGAGAGCTGGTAACAAGCAGTCCCAGTCTTTCCCATCCCTTTGTACCACTCTCTTGAGCATAGACTTAAGGGTCTTATTAAAACGTTCTACCAATCCATCTGTTTGGGGATGGTAGACCGATGTGCGCAGCTGTTTAATCCGGAACAGTTTGCATACATCAGCCATAACCTTCGACATAAACGGGGTGCCCTGGTCTGTGAGTATTTCCTTGGGAAAACCTGTCCGTGTAAACAACTGGAATAACTCCCGTGCAATAGCCTTAGAGGAGGTATTCCGCAGGGGTAGCGCCTCAGGATATCGAGTGGCATAGTCAAGGATCACTAGTATGTAAGAATGCCCTCGAGCCGACTTTACCAAGGGACCCACTATATCCATGGCTATCCTCTCGAATGGGACCTCAATTATGGGTAGAGGGACCAACGGGCTCCGGAAATGGGTCGCCGGAGCGGTCAACTGACAGGTGGGACAAGAGGTACAGTATCTCCTTACCTCTGCTTTCAAGCCTGGCCAGTAAAACCGGTCGGCGATCCGTGCCTCCGTCTTTTCAACTCCCAGGTGTCCCCCTAACACATCATCATGGGCCAGGTCCAGGACCTTGCGTCTATATTGTTGGGGTACCAATAATTGTTCTACCACATTTTCTCTCACTTTAGTAACCCGATAAAGCAATTCATTACGTATTGAAAAATGTGGCCACCGCTCATTAGCACCTGGCTCTTGGGGCTCCCCATTTATTACTACAACCTGTTCCCGTGCCCTGGCCAAAGTGGGGTCCTGCATCTGGGCAGTACCAAATGCCCCCTGGGGAACACCCAAATCTGGCAAGTCAGGGGTAGAGGCCATTTCCTCATCGTCTTCCCCCAGCATTACCTGAAGCGGGGAAGGTTCCCCCCCCCTCAGTGTTCAGGTAGGTCTGAGAACCCCACATATTGACATCTTTAACAGTATCAGCACTATTTTCATCATTATTAACCAAAGTCTTGGCGTTTTTATCAACTGGGTCCATATTATGAACATGTGGCATCTCAGGGTTATTACCCTCTACAACAGGAACAGAGGGACTAGTTTCTTCCCAGTCTCTGGACCTTTCAGATAGTTCTCCTTGTCTCCAAAGTTTTGCAAATAATGGACAGTCTCGTCCTATGATAACGTCATGTACCAAGTTCTTTACCACCCCCACCTCTTGAGTACCAGTGCCACATGCTGTGGAGATGGACACCGAGATGAGAGGGTACTCTCTAGTGTCCCCATGAATGCACACAACCCGCAAAATTTTGCTTACCGGACCGATCTTCCCAATTACTCTAGGGTGAACCAGGGTTACCATGCTTCCAGAGTCCAGCAAGGCCCATGCAGGGTGGTGGTTCACTTGGACTTCACACTCAAAATTCCTCTCTCCAAGGTCAAGATGTGTTGTACACGATTTATGGGCATAAAAAGACCCCCTCCGAAGAACCCCGCATTCCATGGGTTCTTCCTGCAATGGGCAGTGGGCCCGGGTATGGCCCCAGGCATGACATCGCCAACATTGTACATCCCCTCCTCTCCGATCAGGAACAGGTCGCTGAGGGGGTAACGGGTGTGACTCTTGGCCTTCCGGGGTGTTGGTTCCAGGGCTCCTGGGGACATCCGTTCGAAGGGCGGCAGTTGGTCGGAAGGGCCGTGGCCGACTGGGCCCTTGACGCTTGGTGGGGCCAAGCAGATCCTCCACCACCGTATATCGTTCCACCATCTCAACAAGGCCGTTCGCGGTTTTGGGGTCTCCATGACTGACCCACCGTTGAAGGTCATCTGGCAGTGACCTTAAGTACCGGTCCAGCACGATCCGCTCCACAATTTGGGGGCCAGACAACACTTCGGGCTGTAGCCATTTTTTTACTAGTTGCACCAGGTCATGCATTTGAGATCGTGGTGGCCGGTTTGAACGATACTTCCATTGGTGCACTCGTTGGGCCCGAACGGCCGTAGTCACCCCCAACCGAGCCAGTATTTCTGCCTTTAGTTTTTGATAATTTTTAGCATCTTCTGGTGGTAGGTCAAAATAGGCTTTTTGAGAATCTCCGGTGAGGAAGGGAGCAATTAAGCCGGCCCACTGGTCCTGGGGCCACCCTTCTCTCTCTGCCGTCCTCTCAAATGTTGCCAGAAACGCCTCTACGTCATCACTCGGGGACAACTTCTGCAAGAAATGGCTTGCCCTTATGGTCACCTGGTTGCCAGGGGCAACGGCCACTTGTTCACGGACCTGAGAAAGCTGCTGCACTGCTTCTTTTAAGGCCGCCATCTGATCCTGCATAACCCCTTGTTGGGTCGCTTGCTGGGCTGCTAACTGGGCCACCAACAGGCGAGTATTTTCTTGCTGCAAAGCCAGTGCCTCGTTGTGCTGCGTTGCTAAGCGCTGATTAGCTTCCTCATGGCGGGTCTGAGCTTGTATATTTGCCAAGGACAGCTGTTTAATTAGCTCCTCCATTGTTTCAGCTTTCCGCAGTTGTGCAGCTTTAACCCAGGACATAAATTCACTGTACTGTCCCTTTAAATGTCAGTTCAAATTCACAAAAAAAAAAAAAAAAAAATAGCAAGAAAAAAATGCCTGTTACTTTGTTCTGCCCGCATTCGAGCACCACTTGTAATGTTCGGAGGACCAGGTAGACCGCAGGACACAGGCTTTTCATACAACAAACGGTTTATTAACTTAAATAGCTTTACAGCAGCCAAAAACAAAAGGAAAAAGATTTGTAGTCTCACCGACTTGCAAAGTCCAGAACAGCTGTCCTTATCAGAAACAGAGCTTGGTCTTGATGGCAGGTAGCTTCTCCTACCAGGAGCCTTCCAAACAGGACACTGCTGTCCACTTCATTTGCTGCAACCCAAAACAAACGCCAAACACCATCCACCATGTGTTCTCCACTCCTCCACACCCATCTACAACTTCCTGTCTTGCCTTTTAAAGACACTTCCTCTAACAGGTGGGTTAATCAATTTTCATTCCCTAAAGAGAGCACAACCCAAACAGAGGGGAAATATAGCGTCCTTCCAGGACCCAGCCACGGCGTCCATTACAGCATATAAACACATGTGTAAACCTATGTTATATACGGGTATGTAAACTTATGACAGTAAAGATTATATGAGTATATAAGAAATGGTGTTCCCACAACCGCTGTGGTAAAAACAAAAAAGAAGGACTATTATAGAGTGCATTGTGAAGCTCTCCACTCCCACAGCGGTCACATGACGGCTATAACTCGGAGGGTCACGTGACCCGAGGTGGGGGGAGAGGAGCGAGCGCTCTCCATAACCATGGCGATGAGACGCCATGGTTCATATAATGCGCTTAGAGCTCCAAGCGGCTACAGAGCCACTCGTTCTCCAGGGCATGCGTCGGCTCACAAAAGAGCCGCGCAGATCCATCTCACTCTGCTCTTGGGGAACCGCCCCCCATATAAAGAAGACTGATAAGACACAGAGGCGACAACCCAAGTAGGCGGGAGGAGTGTTCGTCAGACGCATTATGTGGCCAAGACAAACCCTGCCTCCATCGCCTCAACGTCACAGGCGTCACGTGACGCAGCGCACGGCTCCAAGTGTGGCGCCGCATGCCTCACGTGCACCGTGAGGAGCGCGCCACGTCCACAGCCACCGCGCATCACCTCATAGGAGAACCAAGAGGGAGAGACTAATGGGAGTGGGCGTGGCTGCAACTAGCCCACACTAAGATGTCCCCGTTCTATAAAAATATCTCATAAGGATGCTCTGTGAAAACACAGCATCCACATGGGCGCACACTAAAAAATATGGAAAAATGAAATAAAAACGAATGAAAATAAAATTTAAAAAAAACCTAGTATTGTGAATGAAGAACAACACAGGAGAAAAAAATAAAAAAAACTGTACCTCCCCTGGAAAAAGAAATTATTCATAAAAATAATAACATGTCCCCTAGTATTATGGCATCCCCTGACATAATGAATGATGTCAAACAAAACCAAATACCCCCATCAGTGAAAAACAAACACATTCTAAAAAAAAATAAAGGCTCATAAATCAAGCCTGATTTATATCCTAGTCAATATTCATGCCGCGGGGAGAGTAGCTCCTGAGTTGGGGGGGGCAGAGCGGCTGGCTCAGTCTCTCAGCAAGTCAGTGAGAGGCTGAGCCGGGTGTTGGTCCAGAGACCCCGACTTCTATTGTCGTAATGACGCGGACCCTGGATCAAATTCTGTGATGTCAGCAGAGAGCGGACTTCAACCTGCTCTCTGCTAAAAAAGGGTCACAGGAGTGCAAAACGAAGTGCACTCCTGTGATCCACAGAAGTACAGCCAAACAAGCTTTGGACTGAGACTGCAGCTCTCTGCCTGGGGAGCTGTCCGAACCAAGCGATGTTTAATCGCTAGATTCTCAGTGTAGAGGTACCGGGGGGGGGACAGATGCAGCATTGGACTGATGCTGCATCCACCTAGGTAAGTATGATTGTGGAAAAAAAACAAACAAGCCCATGCTTCTCTTTTAAGTGTATGTACATGCAAAGGCTGTGTTTGCCTGCACAGATGATTTACACTCATGCAGGTGTGGGTCCCCTGTCTGCATTCGGGGACCCGCACCCACACCCCTGTCAAATTGGGAGCGGTAGCTGTGTCTGTGTAGCCGCTGCATCCCAATTGAAACGAATGGGACTGCCTGCATGGAGATGCATGCAACACCTGTGCTTCTCAGTGTGGGCAAACGCAACCCTTGCATGCTCTCATATCCATATATTTGTATAGTATGTAATTTGGTCATTACATGCTCAGGTACTTTCCTTCAGTACTGCACAACTTGTTTTACAGTTTTGTTTTTTTCCCCCTCACAATTTGCATTGAAGTAGCCAGCCCATTGAAAACTATGCTCTTCGTGTGCAGCTGATATCTTTTCTAAACAGTTGGCAAGCAGTATTGGGGTTATTGTAGTGCCTAATCTACAAATCTCTACTGTTAGTAAAAACAGAAATATGAAAGAACAAATACATAAAATGTGACTTGCATAAACAATGACTCTTAGAGCCCCTTCACACAGGGGCAACTCGGGATCCGACTTCAGGTCGCCCCAAGTCGCGCTGTTGTGAAAATCAATGTTAGTTAATGGAGCCGTCTTAATATACACTACAACAGTCACTCCGACTTCAAAAAAAGGCTCCTGTACTACTTCAATCCGACTTCTAGGCGACTTGTACCCATCGATTTCAGTGGAGGTCGCCTTCAAGTCGGATATCCATCTATATTGAAGAGACAATGTCGCCTCTCTCACAGAATAATCAGCTCTCGTGGGGGAACTCCACACCAAATTTTGAATAAAAAACTGGCATCCAGGAGCATACCAGCATAGTGACCCCGCCCCTTATGACATCAAGTCCCAGGGCATGCTGGGACTGTGACATCATAATGGGCGGGGTCACAGTGTGACATCACCGGGTGACCACGCCTCATACCTATATAAGTCGCCGTGCATGTCACACAAGCCATTACAGTGGAAAAGAGCGTTGTGTCAACATCGGAAGAAGAAAGAAGAGGGAAGAAGGACGGAGGAGACCGGGCTCCTTCACTAGTAAAAGAGCTGGAAGAAGATAGCGGAGGAGTAGGCAGAAGAACCGGAGAGCGGGAGAAGAGGCCGAACAGAGCGGAGAAGTCAGAAGAAGACCCCCAAAGTCAGAAGAAGACCCCCGGAGCTTATTAATAAATTACTTTAAAAACCTGTAGTGTTTTTTTTTTTTATTGACACTTTTTTCCCCAGGTGAATGGGTAGGGGTACGATAAGCCCCCCGCCCGCAGACCCTGACAACCAACAGCCAGGGTTGTCGGGAAGAGGCCCTTTTCCTCATCAACATAGGAACAAGGTGCTTTGGGGTGGGGGGGGGCGAAGGGTGCCCTTCTTTCCTAAAGCACCCCATGTTGAGGGCATGCAGCCTGGTACAGTTCAGGAGGGGGGGTGCTCGCTTGTCCCCAGCCCCTTTCCTGACCGGCTGGCTGCGTGCTCGGATAAGGGTCTGGTATGGATTTCGGGGGGGGGGGGCCCACGCCGTTTTTTAGGCGTTGGGGGGTTCCCCTTAAAATCCATACCAGATCTAAGGGCCTGGAATGCTCCTGGAGGGGGAACCCATGCCGGTTTTTATTTAAAATTTGGTGTGGAGTTCCCCTTCGAGAGCTGATTATTCTCTGATTGGCCATGGCCAAAGTCGCATGGCCTGGGGTGACTTAAAGTCGCGTTGAAGTCGCTCCTAGTCGCACTTTTATTCATACTCAAGTCATGTCCAAGTTGCCTCCAAAAGTCTCGCTGGAAGTCGTGTTGCCCTTGTTTTAACCGGCTCTAAATCCGGCCATAGACAGAATCTCGACCGGTTCATCAGGAGTCGCTGTGTTCTCCCACTGAATGATTTGGATGTAAACAGGTTACCTGTACAATCATTACTGTAGTTATTGATCTGTGCAGTTGAGTCTAGAACTTTGTATTGATATACAATGACTATTGTAGCAATATTAAAAAAGAAAACATGAAAAACTTGGAATAAGAACAGTGTCCTAAAGTGCTCAAAATTTTTTAATTAATATTGGGATGTAAATATTGTGAATTATTTGATAACTTACCTCTGTTGCACGTGACTCAATAATACAGAAAAAATGGTCTGTTTTATACAAAGTAATAAGACCCGTTTGAATATTTTGCTGTAAAAAGAACACAAATCACACAACCTCGTTATAAAATAAGCTTTGTTGCTTTAATGCTTTCACTCCTTTGAAATGTTTCCCTGCAGGGTGTCACTGGGGAGAATTTAAAAATTACCGTCTTCTTTGTTTTGAAATGCGTTGTTGGCCATACCTGGGTAAACACTTGTGAGGTACACAAGAACATAACCATTTTCATTATGCTTTGAAGAGTGTGTTTTTGATATCATTTCCCCTCGTGTATTTCTTTAAGTAAGGAATTTTCCATGCTTGTGAGAACAGCCAATCATAAGGCAGTTAAAAGTAAAATAAATCATTAAATCGCTTCAACAGGTTCGGCCACCCATATACACACTTACATTCTATATTTTGATAAACTTAGAACACAATTTATTAAGGAAGAGCAAATACCAGAAACACCATACAAATTACCAAGGTAATAGGTGTGAGCATTTAGCATGAAAGATACTAAATGTCACAAACCTAGAGCCATAAAACTGACCATGGGACTCAGTCAGCAACTTTGTAGCCCACTCTTAAAGCCGGTCTCTGGGCCAGCCCGCTCTTAAAGCCTGTCTCTGGGCCAGCCCGCTCTTAAAGCCGGTCTCTGGGCCAGCCCGCTCTTAAAGCCGGTCTCTGGGCCAGCCCGCTCTTAAAGCCGGTCTCTGGGCCAGCCCGCTCTTAAAGCCGGTCTCTGGGCCAGCCCGCTCTTAAAGCCGGTCTCTAGGCCAGCCCGCTCTTAAAGCCGGTCTCTGGGCCAGCCCGCTCTTAAAGCCGGTCTCTGGGCCAGCCCGCTCTTAAAGCCGGTCTCTGGGCCAGCCCGCTCTTAAAGCCGGTCTCTGGGCCAGCCCGCTCTTAAAGCCGGTCTCTGGGCCAGCCCGCTCTTAAAGCCGGTCTCTGGGCCAGCCCGCTCTTAAAGCCTGTCTCTGGGCCAGCCCGCTCCCAAATCCTGTCTCTGGGCCAGCCCACTCCCAAATCCTGTCTCTGGGCCAGCCTTTGGGAGTCATACTTGTAACTGTCACCTTGCATTTGTAGTTCCGCAACAGCTGGAGGGCCACAGGTTGAAGACGCGTGCTTAACCACTTGAGACCCGCAATACGTCTATTGACGTCATGGGGTTTCGCTGGTTATATCTAAATGATGCCTGAGTCCACAGACATCATTCAGATATTGCTGTTTTCAGCCGGCGATTCCCTACACCATAAGAACGATCATAGCGGCTGTTCCGCCCCCCCTCCCGACGCCCTCCGGTGCTTCTACCGACTCACCGTTTCCATCGGTGAGTCGGTCACAGGATTCGCCGGCCCCAGCATGTGATCATAGAGATTTCCGGTGGACTAGATTGTCTCCGGAGTCTCTATGATCGTTCGGGCGCGATGTTATGACGTCACGCCCGGCCTCAGTATTCAAATTAACGGCGCCGATCTGGCTAGGAAGCCATGATCGTTTTTTTTTTTTTCTTTTTATTCTTCCCAGCCTAGAGGTGAGATATGGGGTCTTATTGACCCCATATTTCACTGTAAATAGGTCAGATCGTGCCATATTCCTATTACAAGGGATGTTTACATTCCTTGTAATAGGAATAAAAGTCATAAATTTTTATTTTTTTTTAAGTGTAAAACTAAAAAAATACACACAGAAGCGAACGCATATGTAAGTCCCGCCCACATATGAAAACGGTGTTCAAACCACACATGTGAGGTATCGCCGCGAACGTTAGAGCGAGAGCAATAATTCTAGCCCTAGACCTCCAGTAAAAAATTTTAAAGCGTCGCCTATGGGGATTTTTAAATACCAAAGTTTGGCGCCATTGAGCGCGTGCAATTTTGAAGCGTGACATGTTAGGTATCTATTTACTCGGCATATCCTCCTCTTTCACATTATGCAAAAAAATTGGGCTAACTTTACTGTTTTTTTTTTAAAGCATGAAACTGTTTTTTTTCTGAAAAAAACGCGTTAGAAAAATTGCTGCGCAAATACCGTGCGAGATAAAAAGTTGCAATGACCGCCATTGTATTCTCTAGGGTCTTTGCTAAAAAAACATATATAATGTTTGGGGGTTCTATGTAATTTTCTAGCAAAAAAATTAGGAATTTTACTTGTAGGAGAGAAATGTCAGAATTGGCCTGGGTCTGAAGTGGTTAAGGGATCATTGAATCATTTTTTCCCCCTGTTAGTGCAAAATGGACCATGTTTTTTTGTTCTTTTTCTTTTCTTTTCTTTTTTTTTTCCCTTCCTCTGGACATGAGTATAAGGTTCTGTTTATGGATCTTTTCAATAATGGTAGATTGGTGCAGTAGAAGTCTGGTATCCTATACCATGGGTGCTAAACCTTTGGCCCTCCAGCTGTTGCAGAACTACAAGTTCCATGAGGCATTACAAGGCTGACAGTTACAAGCATAACTCCCAAAGGCAGAGGCATGATGGGACTTGTAGTTCTGCATCAGCTGGAGGGCCATAGGTTGATGGTTACCTTTTATGGTTAGGATTTTATTGTAGCCAAACCAACTGGAATTTTTCTTTTCATTTGGGATGAACTTACATTGCAGCACAAACACCTAATGGAGGATCGACTGCCTTTTCTGTAGTGAAATGATGACCACTTTGCTTGGGAGTTAACACTTATATCAGGGCTTGACAAATTTGCTTAGAATCTAGGAGCCAGCTGAAAAATGTGGGAGCCAGTTATTTAAATCCTCAGCCCAGCGCCCACAACTGCATGTCTGGGGCATCGGGCAATAAGAATTGCTCATGCCTAATGCCAAGAGAAAAAAGGACAATATTTTAAAAAAAAAATATCAACTTTTGTTTTGTTATAAGATTTTGCAAATAATTTTTTTTTTCTCCTTCACTGATGTGTTCTGATAGGCTGCACTGATGGGGCGGCATTGAGGTTGGAACTGATGGGCACCAATGGGCAGCACTGAGGTGCCACTGATGGGCAGCACTGACAGGTGGCACTGGCAGGCACTGGCAGGTGGCACTAACTGGCATTGGCAGATGGCATCGACAAGTGGCACTAATTGGCATTGGCGGGTGGCACTGGTAGGCAGCACTGGATGGCACTGCTTGGAACTGGCAGGTGGCATTGGCAGGTGGCACTGGATTACACTGGCAGGTGTCACTGGAAGGTGGAACTGGATGGCACTTGTAGGTGGCACTGGTTCGCACTGGCAGGTGGCAATGGTTGGCACATGACACTGGCAGGTGGCACTGGCAAGTGGCACAGGTTGGCACTGATTGGCAAGTGGCACTGGCAGGTGGCACTGGATTGCACTAGTTGGCACTGGCAGGTGGCACTAACTGGCACATGGCTTTGGCAGGTGGCACTAACTGGCATTGGCAGGTGGCACTGGATGGCACTGATTGGCACCAACTGGCAGGTAGCATTGGCAGGTGGCACTGGAAGGTTTCATAGCCGATCGTGTAACTGTGAAACTGAATGCTCTCTGCAGTGCTGCACTGTGTGAAACTGTATGGAGAGAGAGAGAGAGGAGCTGACAAATTCAGCGTGATGTCAGAGGTGGGCGGGACCCGGGGGTGGGTGGGACCCAGCAGCTGTCCAGCCAATGATTGGGCTGCTTAAGAAACGAGCAGGGCCACATACACGTATCGGCCTGCCCCGATCCCATCGAATTGGCTGGTGTTGGATAGCTGGGTCCCACCCACCCCGGGTCCTGCCCACCCCAACATCCAGCCTCAATTTTGACAGCTCCTCTCTACACACAGTTTCACACACTGCGGCGCTGCTCTGCCAACAGTGTGTGGAGAAGGGAGGAGGATGTCAGCGGATGCTGAGCCGCTCTCTTCCTGCTCCATCCCGACTACCAGACAGTGCTCTGTGTCTGGAGGCACCAGACACAGAGCAACAGAGGCACCTGTCAGTGACAAAAACCCAGGCGCCAGAGCACAATTTCTAGTCACAACGGCGACCTGGCGCCTGGGATTTGTCGAGCCCTGACCTATATGCAGAATCTGCTGAATGCTCATCATTCGACTGCGTTTGGCCACCTTTACACCCATTCACACAGGGTTGTGTTGCAGAAAGCCATGTGCTGCAACATGCTTTGCTGAGCTCCGCAGGAGCTTTATTATGTCTTTATAAGCTGGGCTTGTGCCTGTTAGAAAAGGATTTTCTATTCATCTCTTTTCAACCCTTATGTTTAAATTTCTGAATGTCCTATTTATCATATTAATTGGACAATCTTGTGTCTATTTTGTAAAAATAATCAGTGTGTACTATGTGTTTTGGAAGAGGTGTGTTGTACCAGCAAGCTGAAAACATATTGTGAAGTCACTTGTGGGTGTCTGTAAGCTGAGCCTCAGCACACAACTAGTCAGAGCTCTGCTAGGTGTCCTCAAGTGACTCTTGCATTCTTCACAGGCAGCGGCATGGCTGAGTGTTTCTGAGGTGAGGTCACGTGTGCGCACATATAATTACCGAACGTTTCATAATCCTACAGTAAACAATTCATACTAGACTGGTACTATTTAATCTTTAACAATGAAAACTCCAGGGCTTGCCAGTACAAAATAATGTATGCTGTAGACAGTCCTCATAAACTGGGTGTAGAAAATAGGACACTATTTGATGCATCTTGCCACCCAGAATATTTTAGATAGCAAACCTGCTATCCCCGGCTACGGATGTGAATATGATTTGCAAGCTTGCACAATTTTTGCAAATATTGTACCAATGCTAGCGAACTTCAGTCACTGGGTGGGCAGCTTTTCAAAAGATTTTAAAGAAGGCCTGTACATAGAAAAGATAGAAGTCAGTGTCCTAAAATGTAGAAATATTCCACATAAACTGATATGGAGAAATCTTATTGACCTACATTGATTTCAGATAAGCAGATCACCAGTAAGGTCTGGCCCTTAGTAGCCTGGCACACCATCCACTTTTTTTTTTTAATAGGCTGCAGCTTATATAATTAATCAAATACCATAATAATCAGATATTTAACATATTGGCCTATTATGCCGCATACACACAACCAGACTTTCGGGCAGGAAAGGTCAGACAGAATCATTTCATCGGATATTCCAATTGTGTGTGGGATTCAGCAGACTTTTTTTTTTTTTTCAAAAAGTCTGACGGACCTAGAAATAGAATATGTTATAAATCTTTCCGGCAGAATCAATTCCTATCGGGAAAACCGTCTGTATGCTAGTCCAACGGATCAAATACGATGCAAGGGCAGCTACTGGCTGTTGAACTTCCTTTTCTAGTCCCGTTGTACGCCATCGTGCTTGAAACAAACGGACTTTGGTGTGATCGTGTGTAGGCAAGTCTGTTCGGTCGGAACTCCGTCAGAAAAACCGCCAGACTTTTTTCTGACGGAAAGTCCGGTCGTGTGTACGTAGCATCAGGGAAAATATTGCACTAATGGGAAGAGCTATGTTTTTTTTATTTTTTTTATCTAAAAATAAAATATACATTTGCATATGAAGATTTTTCACATTTAATCATAAGCAGATTATGCTGTAGTTTCAATTTTGCATGTTTAGCTATCTGTCCCCCTATCATCTTTATCAACATTTTCAGATTTAGCCTTTTATTCTCTGTGGTTGCATTATATGGGGGGGGGGGGGGGGGAGGCAATACATTGTACACTGTCAATCTTTTATTTAATTGAATTTCGATTGTTGCTCAGTAAAGGCTATACTTATATACAGGTACCCACATCCCACATATTGCCAGAAGAAATTGTTGGAAAGTTGGGGCAGTAGGATTTTCACGGTACCGTTAAGGGACTTACAAAATAATTTGTTTTTAAAAAACAAGAAATGTCATTGTATACAAAAAAGTTTTTTCTTAAATATCACACAATACAAAAAAAAAAAAAAGTTTCAACTATTGATGGTTACTACACCCCCAAAGATGGGGCCACTTTTGTCCTATGATGGTACTGTGAAAATCCTACTGCCCCAACCTTAATATATCAGTGATCCAATAAATAATGTGATCCAATAAAGAATGTGATCCTATAAAGAATAAACTTATCACACATATATATGTGTGTGTGTGTGTGTGTGTGTGTCTGTCCAGTAAACCACACTAGATATAAATTAATTTCTGTTCTTCCAAACAGAAATTTGATTTCCCGGAGATGCTAGGAAAAAAGTCAAATACCACTCATTTGGGAGATAAAACACAAAGGAACAGCAATACCCAAATGATCAGATGTGTAGTCTTATGTTCACATGTGGTGTATTTTCTTTCAGACCTTCATTGCTTTCAATCCTTCATAGATTGATATTGCTCAAACAAAGGAAAGGACATACCATTGCGCAAAAAAAAAAAAACTAAAAACGACATGTGGGTAATAAAACACAATTGCACTCACACATGCCCCGCAATAAGATTGCATTTAAGAAGGTCAGTTGCATATATTCAGAGACAATCTCCTTACTTGGCTGTTCCTGCTCACACAGCACTGGGGTTACTGGCTCCTCCTACGCGTTACAGCACTGGCATGTGACTTGAAAACGTCACGTGCAAAATAAGTCACATGCTAAAAGCAAAATACTATGTATGGCAGAAAACTAACACTGCTCATCACACTGAACACACCATCCCCACCGTGAAACATGGTGGTGGCAGCATCATGTTGAGGGGATGTTTTTCTTTAGCAGGGACAGGGAAGCTGGTCAGAGTTAAGGGGAAGATGGATGGAGCCAAATGCTGAGCTATCTAGAAGAAAACCGGATAGTCTGCAAAAGACTTGAGACTGTGGCAGAGGTTCACCTTCCAGCAGGACAACGACCCTAAACATACAGCCAGAGCTACAATGGAATGGTTTAGATCAAAGCATATTCATGTGTTAGAATGGCCCAGTCAAAATCCAGACCCAAATCCAATTGAGAATCTGTGGCAAGACTTGAAAATTGCTGTACAGACACTCTCCATCCAATCTGACAGAGCTTGAGCTATTTTGCTAAGAAGAATGGGCAAAAATGTCACTCTCTAGATGCGCAAAGCTTGTAGAGACCTTACCAAAAAGACTTCCAGCTGTAATTGCAGCAAAATGTGGTTCTACAAAGTATTGAATACAAATGCACGCCACACTTTTCAGAAACCTTTTTTTTTTTTTTTTAACTTTGAAAACCATTTATAATTTTCCTTCCACTTCACAATTATGTGACACTTTGTGTTGGTCTATCACATAAAAGCACAATAAAATGCATTTACATTTATGGTTGTAACATGACAAAATGTGGAAAATCTCAAGGGGTATGAATACTTTTACAAGGCACTGTATGTTAACTTGCATTGTGTTAAGGTAGCGCAGTTATTTTGAATGGGCCTCAGCACACTCATCAGCAATGCAGAGTAGTATAAAGTCAGCTTGGTTACTAAAAAAAATGTTGATTTTCAGCAAATACAGCTTTGCAGATGCTTGATGCTCTGGATGTTGGTTTTCAGGGGGCATTTCATCTCATGCATTCCGTTGCTCTGCCCAGACTTATGACATCTTTCTCTGTCCTATGGTGAAGATCTTTCTGGAGGAGCTTGATAGGATTGAGAGTTGGCGATTCTGCTGGCCAGTCTAATAAAGATAGTACCCAACTTCCTGCTTCTTTACTAAACATAGACGCAAGCATTAAATCGTTGTTCTCCTGCATCGTGAGGCTTGCAACAAACAAGTGCTGACCACAGGGGATGACATAATGTTGTAAAATACAGTGGTAGTGTTTTTTGTTCATTATTTCTACACAATGCTTTTCAGTAGGCATGAAGACCTGAGATTAGTGTACTCACATGTGTTCTCTTCCTTGTTCCAGACATCTCTGTCCATAATACTTGTTCCAGTCATACAACTTCCACTGTATGCTTCCTCTTCTCCTTTTTTTTTTTTTTTTTTCGCTACTTATAACGTAATTTGCCAGTTTAAAAAAAAAGTATTCTGGATAGATTATATATATATATATATAATCTATATATAATTAGGGGCGAAACAACTAATCGATTTAATCGACAACTAATCGATTACTATTTTCATATTCGATTAATCTGCCAGTAACATAATGGGGTTAAAAAAACTAAAATTAGCCCTTTATAGTACAAAAAGAGCAAATAATCGCTACTGCAAATATTACTTTCACTGTTGCACAGTAAAAAATATGAACTCCCCCACCCCAAAGCACCTTGTCCCCATGTTGATGAGGACAAAGGCCTCTTCCCGACAACCCTGGCCGTTGGTTGACGGGGTCTGCGGGCGGGGGGCTTTAATAAGGGGGCCCCACATACCGGCCCCCCACCCTATGTGAATGAGCATTGGGGTACCATGTACCCGTACCCATTCACTTGGTGAAAAAAAGTGTGAAGAAAAAAACACAACACATGTTTTTAAAATAATTTATTGCACAGCTCCGGTGGTCTTCTGTCTTGGGAGGTCTTCTCGCCGGACTCCCCCGCTATCTTCTGCTAGCTCTTCTACTAGCGGAGGAGCCCGGCTTTCTTCTTCGTCGTCGCCACCGCTGTCCAGGGGTCTTCTGACTTCGGGGGTCTTGTCCCCCTCTACGGTTGTTCTTGCCAGGCTTCCGCTTTCTTCTTTCAGCTCTTTTACTAGCGGTGGCCCGGTCTTCTGTCGCCACCGCCTCTTCTTCCGACTTCGGGGGTCTTGTCCCCCTCTTCGGTTCTTCTTGCCAGGCCTCCGCTTTCTTCTTCCAGCTCTTTTACTAGCAGTGGTCCGGTCTTCTGTCGCCGCCGCCTTCTCTTGTGTTGTGTTTTTTTTTCTTTACACTTTTTTTCACCAGGTGAATAGGTAGATGTACATGGTACCCCAATACTCATTCACATAGGGTGGGTGGCCGGTATCTGGGGGTCCTCTTATTAAAGGGGGCTCCCGGATAATAAGCCCCCCACCCGGAGACCCCGACAGCCAATGGCCAGGGTTGTCGGGAAGAGGCCCTTGTCCTCATCAACATGGGGACAAGGTACTCTGGGGTGGGGGGGCCGCAGGCTCGCTTGTCCCCACCCCCTTTCCTGACCGGCCAGGCTGCGTGCTCTGATAAGGGTCCGACATGGACCCTGGGGGGACTCCCATGCTGTTTTTTCGGCCTAGGGCTCCTCTTTAAGTCCATACCAGGTGACGGGGCTAGTGAGGTGTCAATCTTGCCGATGGAGGCGGCAACATTGACCTCCTTCGCTAGTCCCGTCTACCTGGAGCCGCGTTCAAAATGAACGGACTTTTCTCTGTGTGTGGGCAAGTCCGTTCATTTAAAAAGTCCTGCGAACTAGCACACAGACGGCCGGATTGCCCGGCGGACAATTTTGAGTCAAAAATTCTTTCTACGTCCGCCGGACTTTTGGAAAGAAAAAGTCCGCTGGAGCCTACACATGGGCAGATTGTCCGGCAGACTCTGGTCCGCCGGATAGTCTGATCGTGTGTACGCGGCATAAGAAGCACCAAACTGAGGACATTGAAAGTGTCTGTTTCACAACCTGCAGAGTTTGATGTACTTCAACTTGTGCAATTGTACATCTTGTCCTTCTGCTTGTTAGATCAGGCTTGTCCTTTTCTCTCCTGATAGCAGTGGGCAACTGTGTATGGAACATTTGTTTGGCAGTCTGAAACAATAAATAACCCCAAGTTTTTTTTTTTTTCTTAAGTTGAAAAGTTATTTTTTGGAATAACAATACTTTACATTCCAAATGTAGACAATTTACTTTTTGAGCTGAATAACGTATTTCAGCAATACTAACAGAATTACAAAGATTTAATGCAATAGCCAGTTATTATTTAATCATTGAGTATACCATTAGAACACTAGAGAAATGACTATTGAAAATGTGATTTGCAGACGCTTGTGAATATAAAGGTAACAATTGGTCATTTTAAGTAAAAATAGTCATGTACAACATTTGACATCTCGTCTTTTTTATCATTCTAAATTTTGAATAATAGTTCATGTGCATATGTGGGGATGGATAAAAAAAAAAGCTTCAGAACATGAAAAACATTTCTAGAACTTTAACTAAACCATAGTTTCCATAGTTTAAATACATTGTTCTAAATGATCATGTCTTTTGCATGATGGAAATTGGCACACAGCCATCTACTTAATACAGGTATAATGAATTCATGGCATCGCAGGCATATATTTGATTACTCCGTGCATCCTGGTGAGTTGTGACTAGAGCAAACAGGTTTTTAGGGAGTATACAGCTGGGCAGTGCAACTTTATAAGGCATTAATGATCTCTACACGGAACATGGCAAGCTATACAAGAATGTGCTCAGATCAATTTTGTGGATTTGTTTAATTAAAGTTTTTATAAAAATGGCTATCAAGAAATATTTAGGATGTAGGGCCCATTCACACCGGTTTGCTTTCAAAATACTGGGATATTGTCTTTGTCATACAGTTTTAGTTTTTTTTGCGTTATGTTCCTTGATGAGTCTGTTTGATTAGCAGTTTTCATTTTGTAATCTACCAAAGCTAGGTTTACCAGGTAACCCTGTACAATCGTGCAATTCCTGATTCTATGTAGGTCTAGTGCAGTGTCTTATTTTCTGCTTTCCATTGTGGTCCTTACGTAAGGGCAAAAACCAAATAGTAAACTTAGAAGTGCAGAAGATCTTCTTAATGAATCCAGTCCCTAAAGAGACTCCTAAGCGATACCCAGAAAGATTTTATGAATTGCATTTCACAGAAAGGCAAACTTTGGTATTTTATGTAATGTTTGTCAGCGAAAATATATTCTGTCTTTATGAAAATGTGTGACTTTATTTGCTAGAATACCTGCCCCCTTGCCTCACATTCCAAAACACTTTTTTTTTCCAGGAATGCTGTATATCCTGCAAAGGCTCTAAGGCCCCGTTTACACTTGAGCAATTTTCTGCTTGAAGCTTTTCAAGCTCTAAAATGCTTAACAAGCTAAATCCTGTTCATTTCAATGGCCCCCGTTCACATCTGAGTGTTCTTTTGCCTGAAGAAAAATGTCTGTCACCCAAAAAGTACATGAGCTTCTTTTTGGCAGATTATAAGTGTTTTTTGGCCCTATAGACTTCAATAAAAACTCCTTAAAAGCATGATTTGAGCGTTTTTAGAAGCTTTTTGTTGTGTGTTTTCTGCTCAAGCAGCAGCTCTCTACCTCTACTTTTTGGTATGCTGACACCTTAAGAGTTCCCTTCACTGGAACTAAGGGACCAAGCCCAACCCCTGAAAAACAACCCCACACCATTATCCCCTCTCCACCAAATGATTTGGACCTGTGCACAAAGCAAGGTTCATAAGGACATGGATGAGTGAGTTTGGGGTGGAGGAATTGACTGGCCTGAACAGAGTCCTGACCTCAACCCAGTAGAACACCTTTGGGGTGAATTGGAGCAGAGACTGCAAGCTGGGTCTTCTCATACACATCAGTGCCTGACCTGACAAATGCTGCGCTTCTGGAAGGGTGGTCAAACATTCCCATAGACACACCCCTAAGCCTTGTGGACAGCCTTCCCAAAAGAGTTGAAGCTGTTATATAGCTATATGTATATATATATATATATATATATATATATATATATATATATGTATATGTATAGCTGCAAAGGGTGGGCCAACTGAATAATGAACCCTACAGCCTAAGCCCTTGTACACACAGTCAGACATTCTGACAACCAAATCCGGTGGATTTTGTCCGACGGATTTTGTCCGAAACTGTTGCATACATACGGTCAGACAAAGTTGTCGGAAAATCCGATCGTTCAGAACGTGATGACGTTATTTCATTACGACAGGACTACGTTCAGGCTAGTAGCTAATAGCTTTGGTCTAGGAATTTGATCTGAGCATGCGTGGCACTTTGTCCGATCGAAATTCGAAATTCTCTACACACAATCGGACAAAGTCCAATTGGATCATGTTGTCGGAAAGTTTTAAGCCCTACTCTAAAACTTTGTCCGTCGGATATTCAGATGGAAACAGTCCAATGGAGCCTACACATTGTTGGATTATCCGACAACGCGGTCCGATCGGACATTTTCCGTCGGAATGTCCGACTGTGTGTACAAGGGCTAAGACTGGGATGTCATTAAAGTTCATGTGTGTGTAAAGGCAGGGATCCCAATACTTGTGCTAATATAGTGTATTTTGCTCCCAATTTTATGGCCAAGCAATTCGGATTTAATGTAGAAGAGTCCATAAAAAGTAGTAATTTTCCTGCATATACGTGAAAACCTTTCTTTCAGATATAAATATTTAAAATATCAAAAATCTGGACAGAAATTGGTTATGCTATCTGAAAATAGTAGTGATGCCCCATACACACGATCTGACAACAAAACCGTGGATTTTTATTCGAAGGTTGTTGGCTCCAACTTGTCTTGCATACACACAGTCACACAAACGTTGGCCAACAATTACAAATGTAGCGACGTACAAGACGTACGTGATATCTCCATTACCAACGCTAGTTTTACAAGACTTGATTCCAAGCATGCGTGGACTTTTGTCCGATGGACTTGTGTACACATGATCGGATGGTCTAACAACAAACATTTGTTAGCGGAAAATTTGAGAACCTGCTAGCCAACATTTGTTGATGGAAAGTCCGACAGCAAATGTTCGATGGAGCATACACACAGTCGGACTGTCAGCCAACAAGCACACATCCAACATTTGTTGTCAGAAAATCTGATCGTGTGTACCGAGCATTAGGCAGGAAGGATGTCTTACTGTTTAACCACTTGGCGCCCATACTACGTCTATTGACGTCATGGGCTTTCGGCGGTTATATCTGAACGATGCCTGAGGCCACAGACATCATTCATATATCGGTGTTTGCAGCTGGCGATTCCCTGCACCATAAGAACGATCATAGCGGCTGTTCCGCCGCTTGATCGTTTTTACGGGCAGGGGGAGGGGACGCCCCTCCCGCCACCCTCCGGTGCTTGTACCGACTCACCGCTTTCATCGGTGAGTCAGTCATAGGATCCGCCGGCCCCCACAAGTTACCATAGAGCTTTCCGGTGGACCAGATCGTCCCCGGAGTCTCTATGATCGTTCGGAGGCCGGGCACGATGTTATGATGTCACGCCCGGCCTCTGTATTCAAATTAACGGCGCCGATTTGGCTAGGAAGCCAGGATCGTTTTTTTTTTTTTTTATTCTTCCCAGCCTAGAGGTGAGATATGGGGTCTTATTGACCCCATATCTCACTGTAAATATGTCCGATCATGCCATATTCCTATTACAAGGGATGTTTACATTCCTTGTAATAGGAATAAAATGAACAATAATAAAAAAAAAAAGTAAAGCGCCCCTGTCCCCGTGAGCTCGTACACAGAAGTGAACGCATACGTAAGTCCCACCCACATATGAAAACGGTGTTCAAACCACACATGTGAGGTATCGCCGCAAACGTTAGAGTGAGAGCAATAATTCTAGCTCTAGACCTCCACTGTAACCCAAAACATGTAACCAGTAAAAAAATTTAAAGCGTCGCCTATGGGGATTTTTAAATACCAAAGTTTGGCGCCATTCCACGAGCGCGTGCAATTTTGAAGTGTGACATGTTGGGTATCTATTTACACGGCGTGTCCTCCTCTTTCACATTATGCAAAAAAATTGGGCTAACTTTACTGTTTTTTTTGTTTTTTTTTTTAAGCATGAAACTTTTTTTTTCTGAAAAAAACGTGTTCGAAAAAGTTGCAACGACCGCCATTGTATTCTCTAGGGTCTTTGCTAAAAAAAAACATATATAACGTTTGGGGGTTCTATGTAATTTTCTAGCAAAAAAATTAGGAATTTTACATATAGGAGAGAAATGTCAGAATTGGCCTGGGCGCGAAATGGTTAAACTAATAGGTGGGCTCTGCTACTCACTAGCAGTCCAAAGAACAGTCAGTAGGTGAGGTAGTGGTGGCAGATGCAGAATATTAAGCTTTAACTGCTTAAGAACAGCCTCCTGCACAAATACGTCTGCAGAATGGCACGGCTGGGCACAAGCACTTCCCGGTACGTTGCTCTTTAAATGCCCAGCCGTGGGTCAAGCTCCCAACCCGGTCCTGAGCTCCGTGACAACGGGACCAGCGGACCAGATCGCCACTGGTGTACCGCGATCGGGTCAAAGAGCTGAAGAACAAGGAGAGGTCTGTGTAAACAAACCTATCCCCGTGCTTCTTACTGTTACTGCTTCTTACTGTGGCTGTCACCGATCGTCTGTTCCCTGTTATAGGGAAATACGATCAGTGATGTCACATGCCAGGCCACGCCACCCTACAATAATAAAAAAAAAAACACATAACGTCATACATAACCCCTCCTCGCTCTCTAGTGATTAACTCCTTCACTTCCAGTGTCATTTACACAGGAATCAGTGCATTTAAATAGCACTGAATGCTGTATAAATGACAATGGTCCCAAAAGTGTGTCAGAAATGTCCGATGTGTCCGCCATAATGTCGCAGTCACAATAAAAATCGCTGATCGCCGCCATTACTAGTAAAAAAAAAAAAATATTAATAAAAATGCTATAAAACGATCCCATATTTTGTAAACGCTATAACTTTTGCGCAAACCAATCTATAATCGCTAATTGCGTTTTTTTACCAAAAATATGTAGAAGAATACGTATCGGTCTAAACTGAGAAAAAAAATGTTTTTTTATATATTTTTTGGGGATATTTATTATAGCAAAATAATTTTTTTTCTAAATTGTCGCTCTATTTTTTGTTTATAGCGCAAAAAAATAAAACCGCAGAGGTGATCAAATACCACCAAAGGAAAGCTCTATTTGTGGGAAAAAAAAGGATGGCAATTTTGTTTGGGAGCTACGTCGCACGACCGCGCAATTGTCAGTTAAAGCGACGCAGTGCCAAATCGCAAAAAGGGGCCTGGTCCTTTGGCTGCAAATTGGTCCGGGGCTTAAGTGGTTAAAAATGTTAAAAAAAAAAAAAAAAAGTTTTATTTTTGCAAAAAAAAATGCAGCTGTTTGGAGTTTTTTTCAAGCCATCTTTACATAGTAGGATCAATTTGGAAATGCATCTGTAACTGCATATGTAATTAGGCCTGTTTGGTAATTTGAATAATCCTTGCAGCTGACATTTAAAGCAAAATTAAACTCCGCAGAGGGTCCCCAGGGCTTTTGCCATAATATACAAGTGTGCAGATCATATTTTTACATTATAGTAGACTTAGCTGCTAAAGCACCCCTTCTGGCGATATGACATACCTATTATTCTTTGGTGCTCTATCACCACTGCTGATACCTTTACCTGGTCTTCTGCTGGATTAGGGGATTTGTCCATTTTGCCCAGGGTGATTTAACTCCTACACATATTCAAAGGAGTTCCCAGCACCAAAGGCATGCTGAGAATGTATGCATGAGCTCAGTGTCCATTAAAAATAAACAGGGCAAGGAGGAGAACCGCTTTAATTGTAGAAGACACAGAGTTGGTTCTGCAATAAAGGTCAGCAATATTTTTTTTTTTTTATAGACTTTAGTTCCACCTTAAAAAAAAAAAAGACAGTGATTGAAGTCCTTCAAGGATTTCCTTTTTACATAGAACAGTCTGCAGTAAGGCTAAAAACATTAAAGCCGAAATCCAGACAAAAAGTATTTTTCTTATTTATGTTCTATTACAAAAAAATACAAAACTCTTGTGTCCTGTACACACGGTCGGACATTCCGACCACAAAATACATCGGATTTTTTCCGACGGATTTTGTTCAAAACTGTTGTTGCATACACACAATCGGACACAGTTATCGGAAAATCCGATCGTTTGGAACGAGATAACGTTCATTGCGTACGACGGGACTACGTAGAGGCTAGTAGCCAAAAGCTTTGGTCTCGTAATTTAATCTGAGCATGCGTGGCATTTTGTCCGATCGTAATTCTCTACAAACGATTGGAAAAAGTCTGATCGGATTTTTTGGTCGTAAAATTTTAGATCCTGCTCTTTTTTCAGTTGGAATTTCCGACGGAAAAAGTCCGATAGAGCCCACACACGATCGGATTTTCCGACAATATAATCCGATCATACCTTTTCTGTCGGAATTTCTGACCGTGTGTACAGGGCATTACTTTTGCTCATAGCAGATTTTCATGTGCTTTCTGATGTGTTGTGTCTATGACAGCTACAGCTAATTCTGGCGTTTATTTTATCTGCTCCTCTTCCTTTGTCCAGTCACAGAACGCCTTGTATTTTTGTAAATGCTTTACAGAATACAAGATGTACTCTAAGTGGACAAAAAGGAGAAGATAGAAGAATGAGATGCAGCCCTAAAAACAGCAGCAAGCCTGGAAGTAAGAGGGCTTTCACACTGCGCCGCCCATAGCGTCGGCGGTAAAACGCAGCTATTTTTAAGGGCGTTTTACCGTCGGATTTGCGGCGCATTTCGGCCGCTAGCGGGGCACAATGGTGCAGCAGTTTGAGGCCGGATTGCAGGCGCTATTTTAACACTATAGCGCTTGCAAAACGCCCTTGTGTGAAAGGGGTCTAAATAAAGCTGTACTCTCTGACATGAACAAAAACATGTTTTTTACTGTTGGGAGCAGAACTCCGGATGTGGGATCAGCCTCTGAGGTAACTTTTATTTCTTTTATGCAGTACAAAAATGTGAAAAGACCGTCTCTTTGGAGTTCTCCATTAAGATAAAATATCACTTGAGACTTCATGACTTTAACCCCCTTGCCACTCAGGCCAATTCTGACATTTCTCTCCTACATGTACAAATCATAATTTTGTTTGCTAGAAAATGACATAGAACCCTCAAACATTATATATGTTTTTTTTTTCACAAAGAACCTAGAGAATACAATGGCAATCATTGCATCCTTTTATCTTGCAATACATGTTTTGCGTTACAGAGGAGGTCTAGGGCTACAATTATTGCTCTAACTTTCATGGCACTACCTCACACGTGTGGTTTAAACACAGTTTTCATATGTGAGCGGGACTTACATATGCATTTGCTTCTGCGTGCAAGCACACAGGACAGGGGTGCTTTAAATTTATTTATTTTTTATTGTAAATGTTACTTTTTTTTTTAGCTTGACATTTAAAAATAAATAATTGATCACTTTTATTCCTATTACAAGAAATTTAAACATCCCTTGTAATAGGTATATGGCATGATCGGTCCTCTTTTCAGTGAAATTTGGGGCCAATAAGACCCCACGTGCCACCCCTAGCCTGGAGGGCCTGAAAAAAAAAAAAAAAAAAAAAACAATCACAGCTTCCCAGCCAAGACGGCGCTGTTTGTTTGAATGCAGAGGCCGGGCGTGATGTCATAACATTGCGCCTGGCCTCCAAATGATCATAGATACTCTATGGTAAACATCCGGGGCTGGGGGATCCTATCTACGACTCATCTCATCTATCTACTTTACTTTTTGGGGCCAACCATGTTGAAGGAGAAACCAACAAGGAAGTTTGATGCACTAAACTTTCCACTGCCAGGCCCTACGCTCCACTTTTAAACTCAGCTGCCGGAAACATTTTTGCAATTTTTTTCACTTGCGGCTTTAAGCGTTTGTAAAAGCCTCCCCCCCCCAAAAATAAAAACATATACTTTCTGAAAGCACAACCAGTAGAGTAAATATAAATGCTTAACCCAGGGCTCGACAAAACCCGGGCGCCAGGTCGCATTTGCGACTAGAATTAGCGAACTGGCGCCTGGGGCACAGCTGGGGGTATCCTGTCTCTGTGGACCCCCCCCCCCGCTCGATCGCGTCGGGCCGCGCCGCAGGCAGCCGGTAATTGAGCCCCCGGCTTTGAGGCCTTCTGTGATCCTATGGTTCCTTCTGGAATCTGGCGCCCTCTTGTGGTGGCCGTTGGAATTACAACCAGCAATGCTAATAGAGCTATCTCCTTCCCTAAACATTATAATGTGTGTGTGTGTGTGTATATATATATATATATAATATATATATATAATATATATATTATTATATTATTTTTTTTATTCTAACACCCTAGAGAGTAAAATGGTGGTCATTGCAACACTGTCTGTCACACCATATTTGCACAGCGGACTTACAAGCGCCCTTTTTTTGGGGGAATAATAATTTATTTAATAAAAAAAAAAAATAAGACAACAGTAAAGTTAGCCCAATTTTTTTTTTATATGGTGAAAGATAATGTTACGCCAAGTAAATCAATACCCAACATGTCATGCTTCAAAATTGCGCCCGCTCATGGAATGGCGACAAACTTTTACCCTTTAAAATCTCCATAGGCGACGTTTAAAAAATTCTACAGGTTGCACGTTTTGAGTTACAGAGAAGGTCTAGGGCTAGAATTATTGCTCTCACTCTACTGATCACGGCGATACCTCACATGTATGGTTTAAACATTGCTTTCATATATGCGTTCGCTTCTGCACGCAAGCTTGGCGGGACAGGGCGCATTTAAATATATATTTTTTCTTATTTTAACTTTTTATTTTAATTTTTTTCACCGTTTAAAAAAAAAAGTGTGTCACTTTTATTCCTATTACAAGGAATGTAAAAATCCCTTGTAATAGAAAAAAGCATGACAGGTCCTCTTATATATGAGATCTGGGGTCAGAGAGACCTCACATCTCATATTTACACTAAAATGCAATTTAAAAAAAAAAGCGTAATTTGAAAAAAATAAAACAAAATGTCCCTCTAAGAGCTATGAGCAATGACTTGGAGACAGGTGGGGGGCTGGGGGCTATCTTCCCCTCACTCGTCTCCATGTCAGGCCAGGGACAGGTCCAGATCGCCGTCACGGACCTGGCTCCTAACTTTTTTAGCTGGCTCCTAGGTTCCAAGCAAATTTGTCAACCCCTGGCTTAACCTGTATTGAGTTAATAAATAACAAATATTTGTAAATTTTAAATCGCGCCCTTTTTGCAAAATGTAAATATCTAAATTTCTCAAAAAATAATTTTTCATTTACAGCTTTCAGATTGTCAGAAACCATGAATCAGACAGAAGTACAGTTAAATCTCACTTGTTTGGGGAAAATCAAACGTACGCAAAAATGTAAATATCCACATTTAAAAAAAAAAAAGTTTTTAAATTTTTCACTTACAGCTTTCAGACCATATAGTTTCTGAAAGCACATGACATGCAGAATAAAAAGCAGGTAATACTGATTTTGTGATATTTGCGCAAATGTTTATCAAAACAATAATTTCACAAAAAAATTCACTAAAATCATTATTGGCAGATAAAAACACAGCAAATTTTACTAAATTCCTACTTAACCTATATTGAGGTAATAAATAACAAATATTTGTCAATTTTAAACTGCCCCTTTTCGCAAAATGTAAATATCAAAATTTCTCAAATCTGAGGGTTTTCATTTTTCACTTACAGCTTTCAGATTGTCAGAAACCATGAATCGGGCAGAAGTACAGTTAAATCTCACTTGTTTTATGTCAGTACTTTGAAGAGGAATATTGTTAGCTAGCTGCCATAACCCCGGTATTGTCTTCTTCAGCGGGCGGTCCAATTTCAGATAAAAGTGGTCTCTGCGTCGGATTTGCCGCAAGATCACTTTTATTGATAGCGGGAGAAGGCCCCCTCCTGGCATGCTCCAGTGCCCTCTAGCGCTTACCGGAGCCATTGGTAGCGGTGGAGGCAATCGGATCCTTCTCCTGACTTGACATGGAGACGAGTAAGGGGAAGATGGCCCCCACCCATCTCCATATCATTGCAGGTCAGAAGCGACGTCAAAACGTCACTTCCGCCCATAGCTCTTAAAGGGCCATTTTTTTGTTTATTGCATTTTAGTGTAAATATGAGATTTGAGCTTTGTTTGACCCCAGATCTCTTATTTAAGAAGTCCTGTCATGCTTTTTTTCTATTACAGGGGATGTTTACATTGACATAATTATAATTTTTTTAAAAAAAAAGAACAGTGTAAAAATAAAAGGTAAAATGAATAAGAAAAATATATTTTTTTTTAAACGTTCTCCATCCCGCCGAGCTTGCATGCAGAAGCGAGTAGTGCCCGCACATGAAAACGGTGTTCAACATGTGAGGTATCTCCGTGATCGGTAAAGCGAGAGCAATAATTCTACTAAATAAAACCTCCTCTGTAACTCAAACCATACAAACTGTAGAATTTTTTAAATGTCGCCTATGGAGATTTTTAAGGGTAAAAGTTTGTCACCATCCCACGAGCAGGTGAAATTTTGAAGCGTAACATGTTTGGTATCAATTTATTCAGTGTAACAATATCTTTCACAATATAAAGAAAATTGGGCTAACTTTACTTTTTGTCTTAATTTTTTATTTAAAAAAGTGTATTTTTTCCAAATAAAGTACGCTTGTAAGACCGCTGTGCAAATATGGCGTGACAAAGTATTGCAACAACCGCCATTTTATTCTCTAGGATATTAGAACCCCCAAACAGTATAGCAAAAAAAAAAAAACAGTTTTTAACCTCTAACCAACAAATCTCAGAAAGTAGCTTGGTCCTTAAGTGGTTAATAATAATAATAATAATAAAAAGGTAAACTGAGTAAATGTAGTCAAAACATAGTTCAGGAACTGAAACGGATAGTCAGACAAGTCAAAAAGTAAGGAGCCAAAGATGAGCATAGTAGAACAGCAAGCAGGATCTGGAGCCAGAAGGAATTTCAGCCAAGCAAGTCTTTAACAGGAACACAGGAGAGCGTCTCTAGAGATGGGACCAAGGCGAAGGCAGAGATCATCTGGGCTGGACGGCTTAAGTAGGCAGGACTGACGAGCACTGTGGAGAGATAGGCGCTGGCAATTAGCCGGAGGTGAGGAGGTGTTGACTTGCTTCCTCACCCGGTCAGTAGCCTCTGGAGCGTGATCCGAATGCAGATTGGGCTTCAGAGGCAAGGGAGATTTAGATGCATGTCTAAATCTACCCTTTACTAGGTTTATTTTATTTATTTTCTTTTAAATTTACAGGTACACCATTTCAAGCAAGTGGCTATTATAGCCGCTAGCAGTAATCACTGTTTTCTGGCCGGCTCCCCCCACAAGGAGAACGTTGTGTGTACTAGGCATTAGGTATCAGTGTTTTAATACATGTTTTATCACATGTTTGTTTTTTGTCCGATTTTTCATGCTTTCTGGCTTGAACCAAGAAAAGTTCAGTATTTTGCAGCCCTGCACACACTACTTTTGCCCAGACGCAGAAAACAAATATTGCTTGGTTGGTGTAGAAAGGTATGCTGTGTCTAGCCATGTATTAATGATATTTGCCAACCTGAGTGCCCGCAATGACATTGTTTAGTAAATTCTACAAGTCATTAACATGGCCTGTATTAATCACAGTAATATGAAGCGATTACAAGAACATCTCTGCTGTAGGGTATGAAGGGATTTGAATGGCATTGTTAGTTTTTTGGAAATTCAGGGAGTGTGTGGCATGTCGACTGGTCACTTTGCCCCATCCTATTGTCTAAGGATACACTTTAATCTCTGTGACATATTGCAGGTACAATCCTGTAATTGCAGTGTCTACACAGTGCAGGTTTCGGTTTGTTTATCTGTTTATGAAGAATATGAGGACGCGTTTTATAGAGCTAGGCAAAAAAAATAGTTTTACCTTAGGGCCGGTTCACACTGCAGGCGAGGCGAGGCGACTCCGACTTGCCTCGCCGCGACCTCAGCGGCAACTTGCAGATGACTTCTGTATAGAAGTCAATGCAAGTCGCCCCGAGGTCGCCCAAAAGTAGTACAGGAACCTTTTTTCTGAGTCGGAGCGACTCGAGTCGCTCCTCTCAGAACGGTTCCATTGTACAGAACGGGGGCGACTTGCGAGAGCGAGGCGAGGCGAGTCGTGTCGCCTCGCATCGCCCGCTGTGTGAACCGGCTCTTACTCTACATTATTTTGCAGTACATTGGTCCGTGTTGTGATGCTCAACTTACAATGTGAATAGAAGACTCTAAAATGACTCCACCTTTATTAAGTTCTATATTATACATTCTTGTTTATTTTTCTGTAATAACAGTGCATGATATCTGGTTTAGGTTGGCTCAAATAATCAACATTTACAGCCAATTTAGGGATCTTTATAGTCTTGTAAAATCAGTCCACAAATTGCCTTTGATGGATTGATTTTTGACTAGAATAAACTAAAAATGCAACCCTAGCACTGTCATAGCTTGTTGTCACTTTGGCGTGACAGCTTGGTCTGTATGTGAATGTAGAGAAGTATGGGAAAAGAAGGGGTATGCCTGTCTCAAGGCCCCCCTTCCCTAATGGGATCATGGAGGTTGGGAAGTTTCAAGGTCCCCCATTTAGTTTAAAATTGATGGGGGGCTTATGATAGTTCAAGAGAGGTCACATGGGAAGAACCTTCTGGAAGCTTGGGAAGGGTCAGCTGTTATATGTAGAGAAAGGTCAGCTGACCTTTTAGAAGCTGAATGAGCCCTTATTTAAAGGGATAGCGGAAGAGTCTTTTGCCAGTGGCCATAGGATTCCAAGGAGCTCAGCATCTGAGCTATAATACACACCTCTGGCAACATGAAGACCTTCATCCGTCAGCTGCTGGAATGGGCTGAATTTGCAGGCGGCGGGGAATGGCTGCGTCAATGCCTGGCATCCCCCCTGAACATTCCAGCGGTGGATTCCGAAGTTGGTGGTGTGAGCGGAGTATGGTCAGCGTCTGGAGAAGGTGGAACGAAGACATTGCGTGGCTGCCTGCAGACGAGTAAAGCTGGGGTCAGTGGTGTATTGGATTCAATGCGGGAAGACGTCATGGCTGTGGGAGGAGTGCGAGGTCACCTGGCTTTGAAGAGGCAGTGCTCTGCGAACAGCCTGTGAATGTTTCACAAAAGGCTGCTTCATGCAACTGATGAGTCTGTGTTATGGGCTAAATTAGATACTATTTCTTCTACGTTACAGGAATTCATGTCATTTTGTAAAAAACCTGATAATGCATCTTCACAAATTGTTCCATGGAATCAGGTATCGGCCAGTGTTTGGTCATCAACGGTTTTGGATAAAGAGGTTTCTGCTGTTTTGCACGGTTGGAGGTTATAGAACACATAGACCTAATTTGCATGCTAATTTATTCATCCATATAGATGGAACACCATTATCAGTTTAATGTTTTTTTAAGAAATGTCTTATGGCTATGAACATGCATCATATGCAATTTTCTTCTCATTCCTTTCGAATTGGAGCAGCAACAGAAGCTGCTCTAATAGGCCTCAATGAAATAAAAATTAAGAACATAGGTAAGTGGAAGTCCAGTGCTTTCAAAATTTACATTCGTCCTAACACTTCTATTTAATCTATTACAGCAAAACGAGCGATATAGCTCCTGGGCCATTGATTCATTTTTTGGGCACAGAAAAGAGCTGCGGCAAGAAACTATGGTGCTAATTTAGGTTTAGATAAAGATACTGGGATTTCTGATATTTTAGAGAGGTTGCCGTGGGATGGTGTGGGAGGAATTGATATTTGAAATAAATAGAATGTATATGGTGTAGCCTTTTCCGGATGTGATCTTGTTAGGCCGCGTACACACGCGGGGACTGTTCGCTCAACTTTGTTCGTCAAACAGTTTCAGCGGACAGTCTGCTCAAAATTAGCATGGACGGACTTGGCCACACACGACGAACGAACAGTCCGCTGAAACTTGCGCGATGACGTGAACGGCACGTACGACGGGACGAAAAATACGACGTCCTATACACTGCAATACAACCTTCGGCGTGTAAATCCTTTCTGAGCATGCGCGGAACTTAGTTTGACGAACAAGCCTACACACGAGGGGACTGTTCGCTGAAACAAAGTTTCAGCGGACAGTTTTTCGGAAATTCCGAAAAACTTTGTTCAGCAGACTGTTCGCTGAAACTCCGCTGAAAGCCCACACACGAGCGGACTGTCCGCTGAAACACTGTTCAGCGGACAAAGTTGAGCGAACAGTCCCCGCGTGTGTACGCGGCCTTACACTTAGGGGCAAATGACATTGGTCAGATCAGAACGTTAGACTTGATCGCTAACATACAAAATACACTTTGAGTTATTAGCACATCATCGCCTCAGTCGGTCATTGTTTTTTCAGAAATCATCCCCAGATTGTTTTGGCTGGACTCTGCCAATTTGAAGGCTTTTGAAAAAATTAGGAAGAGGGTGAATATGTCTAGTCAAAAATGTTTGACACCTTCTTTGGGCATTTCATTCAGGCACATTGATCTGGAAGGTGGTGTATAGGAATGATGGTTTTCATTTATCCGAGATCGGTTTGGATATTTTTAATTCAAATCTCTAGACGTGCATTAAATTGGCCACAATGACATGCTGAATGCTTTGCATCGGGCACGTCGGTTGGGGACAGTTATTGAGATGGATTTAATGAATTTTACCGCTTGAGCCTTAATGACTGAGGTGGGTTTTTTGTTGGTTTTAAAGTTGATTTGTTTGGTTTTATTAGTTGATAGTACGATAAGATTTGAATGTGATAAAATATTATTAATTATATATTAAAGAGGAAGTAAACCCTGATGGGTTTACTTCCTCTTTTTTTCCCTGCAAAGGTAAAGCATAATGGACTACTATGCATCGCATAGTAGCTCATTATGTGTCACTTACCTGACACAGGAGCCAGCGAAGTCGCCGCTGATCCCTGTAGTCCGCCGCGTTCATCTTGCTGGTGGCGTCTCGCAGCTCCGACCAATGACAGCGGCGAAGCCGCGATGACGTCACTCCCGCGCATGTGCACGGGAGTCGCGCCTCGCAGCTCCGCCGCTGTCATACGGCGAGGCCGCGATGACGTCACTCCCGCGCATGCGCACGGGAGTCGACAAATTTGGCAAATCCATTCTTGGATTTGCCGCATTTAGTGCGCATGCGCGCCGCTGTCTACGGCGCATGCGCCGTAGACAGCGGTGCCCATTTTCGGGCAAATATCTCCTAAACCATATAGGTTTAGGAGATATTGCTTGGACCTACAGGTAAGCCTTAATCTAGGCTTACCTATAGGTCCAAGTTGTTTGGAAGGGTTTACTTCCTCTTTAAATGATATATGTTGTGAAAAACCAATAAATGAAGCCGTGGCCATTTTCACCCAAATGGTGTCAGTTTGGTTTTTATTGCTGTCTGGAGTTCAATACCGCCTGTGATCGTATGAGAAAAGAAGGGGTATGCCTGTTTTAAGGCCCCCCCCTTCCCTAATGGGATCATTGTGGTTGGGAAGTTTCAAGGTCCCCCATTGAGTTTAAAACGAATGGGGGGCTTATGATGGGTCAGGAGAGGTCACATGGGAAGAACCTTCTGGAAGCTTGGGAAGGGTCAGCTGTGATAGGTGGAGAAAGGTCAGCTGACCCTTTAGAAGCTGAATGAGCCCCTATTTAAAGGGATAGCTGAGGAGGATTTTTGCCAGTCGCCAGAGGATACCGAGTAGCTACCCCCCACTCCTCCCCCCGTCGCAGACCTTTTTTATACAGTAAGTCCTTTTGCCTAGAAAAGGGACAGTTATTGAGATGGATGTAATGAATTTTACAGCTTGAGCCTTAATGAGGGAGCTGGGTTTTTTGTTGGTTTTAAACAGTTGATAATATGAGATTTGAATGTGATCAAATATGATGAATTATATACTAAAAGATATATGCTGTGAAATTAGGCTGTGGCCATTTCCATCCAAATGGTGTCAGTTTGGTTTTTATTGCATGTCTGGAGTTCAGTACCGCCTGTGATCCCATATAAATAAGGGAATGCTACACTGAACATTTATTATTACAACAGTTTTGACAAAGTGCTTTACACTGGAATCAACCAAGAGCCTGCCCACTCTCCATGTTCTTGGTTTGAGGTACATATACCTTTGTAAAGTGACAGCCCTCTAACAATCTGAATGTCAATATGGAATTACACATTCTGCATTTTATGGGCACTTTTTCTTTTGGCAGCATTTCCTTAGGGAAGATGCAGCTTCCGTGTGTTCGGTATGGATATGACTTTTTTCTTACATTAAAAAAAAATCCTAACCCACAGATTTTATCAAGCATTTTTTATATCTGCACATAATAATAAAGTATTATTAGGGGAAACAAAAGAATTAAGGAAATTTAAGTGCATATTTAAAAATGTTCTGCTTGAAGTAAAAATAGTCTTATTAGTGTGTCATTATGTTTAATAAACATTGTGTGTGTATATAATATATACTATAAGCCAGATTAGACTCTGACAAAAACATCTAAAAAAGCCAGACCAGTTCTGGAAAAGCAATCTTTGGATGGATGAAACTAAGAAAAAGGTGTGGAGAAGGCTTGGAACAGCTCATGATCCAAAGCTCACAACGAAATTTGTAAAAAAAATGATGGAGGCAGTGTGATGGCATGGGCATGCATGGCTTCCAGTGGCACTTGGTGATTGGTGTTTATTGATGATGTGATCGAAGCAGCTGGGTGAATTCTGCAGTGTGTAGAGATATACTGTCAGCCCAGATTCAGCCAAATGCAGCAAAGTTGATTGGACGAAACTTCACAGTACAGATAGTCTATGATCCAAAAGACACTGCAAAAGCAACCCAGGAGCTTTTTAAGGAAAAGAAGTGGAATATTCTGCAATGGCTGAGTCAATCACCTGATCTCAACCCAATTGAGCATGTATTTCACTTTTTGAAGGCAAAACTAAAAGGCAGAAAGGCCCACAAGCAAAGAACTAAAGACAGCTGCAGTTAGAGCCTGGCAAAGCACCAGAAAGAAGGAAACCCAGTCTTTAGTAATGTCTATTGGTTCTAGTCGTCAGGCAGTCATTGTCAGTAAAGGAGTCTCAACAAAAGTTTAAAAAAATTAGCATTTTATTTATGATTATATTCATTTGTCCAATTACATTTGAGCCCCTGTAAATGGGGGGACTGTGTATAAAAATGGTTGCAGTTCCTAAAATTTGTACTTATTTATATGCAACCCCTTGAATTAAGGTCTGCACTTCAAACTGTGTGTGTGTGTGTGTTTGTATGAAAATATATATGCAGGCGGTCCCCGGGTTGCAAACAAGAGTCTGTAGGTTTGTTAAGTTGAATGTGTTTGTAAGTCGGAATGGGTACATTTTTTTTTTAAGTGTAGCTCCAGCCTTTTGGATAGCATAGGGAAGGGTTAACACCCCCGTAAGTTTGTAAATCAAATGGTGTGTGTGTGTGTGTGTGTGTGTGTGTGTGTGTATATATAGACACTATATTGTCAAAAGTAGTGGAATGCCTGCCTTCACACACACACTTGAACTTTAATGGCATCCCAGTCTATTGAGTCCCACACTTTGCTACTGTAACAGCTTTAACTCTTCTGAGAAGACTGTCCACAAGGTTTAGGAGTGTCTATGGGAATGTTTGACCATTCTTCCAGAAGCACATTTGTGGGGTCAGGCACTGATGTTGGATGAGAAGGCCTGGCTCTAATTCATCCCAAAGGTATTCTGTCAGATTGAGGTCAGGACTCTGTGCAGGCCAGTCAAGTTCCTCCATCCCAAACTTGGTCATCCTTGTCTTTATGAACTTTGCTTTGCGCACGGGTGTGCAGTCATGTTTTAACAGGAAGGGACCATCCCCAAACTGTTCCCACAAAGTTGGGAGCATAAAATTGTCCAAAATGTCTTGGTATGCTGACGGCTTAGGAGTTCCCTTCAGTGGAACTAAGGGGCCAAGCCCAACACCTGAAAAACAACCTCCCACCTTAATCCCCCTTCCACCAAATGATTTGGACCTATGCGAGCCAGGCCTTCTCGTCCAACATGTGGACAGCCTTCCCAGAAGATTTGAAACTGTTATAGCTGGGGTGGGCCAACTCAATATTGAACCCTACCGATTAAGACTGGGATTCCATTAAAGTTCATGTGCGTGTGAAGGCACGTGTCCCAATACTTTTGACAATATAGTATGTGTGTGTGTATATATAATATATATGTGTGTGTGTGTGTGTGTGTGTGTGTGTGTGTGTGTGTGTGTGTATGTATAGATATATATACATATACATATACACACGCGCACACACACACACACTTGTGCTTATAAGTTTACATACCCTGGCAGAATTTAATTTCTTGGCCATTTTTCAGAGAATATGAATAACAACAACTTTTCTTTCACTCATGGTTAGTGTTTGGCTGAAGCCATTTATTATCAATCAACTGTGTTTACTCTTTTAAAATCATAATGACAACAGAAACTACCCAAATCACCCTGATCAAAAGTTTACATACCCTGGTGATTTTGGCCTGATAACATGCACACAAGTTGACACAAAGGGGTTTGAATGGTTATTAAAGGTAATCATCCTCACCTGTGATTTGTTTGCTTCTAATTAGTGTGTGTGTATAAAAGGTCAATGGGTTTCTGGACTCCTGACAGACTCTTTCATCCAGTGCTGCACTGATGTTTGAGTCATGGGGAAAACAAAAGAATTGTCAAAGAATCTGCGGGAAAGGGTAGTTGAACTGTATAAAACAGGAAAGGGATATAAAAAGGCATACAAGGAATTGAGAATGCCAATCAGCAGTGTTCAAACTCTAATCAAGAAGTGGAAAATAAGGGGTTCTGTTGAAACCAAACCACGGTCAGGTAGACCAACTAAAATTTCAGCCACAACTGCCAGGAAAATTGTTCAGGATGCAAAGAAAACCCCACAAATAACTTTAGTTGAAATACAGGACTCTGAAAACATGTGGTGTGACTGTTTTAAGATGCACAATAAGGAGGCACTTGAAGAAAAATGGACTGCATAGTCGAGTTGCTAGAAGAAAGCCATTACTACGCAAATGCCATGAAGTATCCCGCTTACAATACGCCAAACAGTACAGAGACAAACCTTCTGGCACAAAGTCATTTGGAGTGATGAGACCAAAACTGAGCTTTTGGCCACAACCATAAACGCTATATTTGGAGAGGAGTCAATGAGGCCTATGATAAAAGGTACACCATTCCTACTGTAAAACACGGAGGTGGATCGCTGATATTTTGGGGATGTGTGAGCTACAAAGGCACAGGAAATTTGGTCAAAATTGATGGCACGATAAATGCAGTATGTTATCAAAAAATACTGCAGGAAAATTTGCATTCATGAGCCAGGAAGCTGCGCATGGGACGTACTTGGACATTCCAACATGACCATGATCCAAAACACAAGGCCAAGTCAACCTGTCATTGGCTACAGCAGAATAAAGTGAAGGTTCTGGAGTGGCCATCTCAGTCTCCTGACCTCAATATCATTGAGCCACTCTGGGGAGATCTCAAACGTGCAGTTCATGCAACACAGCCCAAGAATTTACAGGAACTGGAGGCTTTTTGCCAAGAGTAATGGGCAGCTTTACCATCTGAGAAGATAAAGAGCCTCATCCACAAATATCACAAAAGACTTCAAGCTGTCATTGATGTTAAAGAGGAAGTAAACCCTGATGGGTTTACTTCTTCTCCGATTCCCTGCAAAGGTTAAGCATAATGGACTACTGTGCATCACATAGTAGTCCATTATGTGTCACTTGCCTGACACAGGAGCCAGCAAAGTCACTGTTGTCCCCTGTAGTCCGGAGCATCCATCTTCTCGGTGGGTCTCGCTGCTCCGCCGCTGTCATTCGATGAAGCCGCGATGACGTCACTCCCGCGCATGCGCACGGGAGCCGCCACTCGCAGCATTTCTCAGTTGACAGCCTGCGCACCGCTGTCTATGCGCCGTAGACAGCAGTGCCTGTCTTTCGGCAAATATCTTCTAAACCGTGTAGCTTTAGGAGATATTTCTTGGACCTACAGGTAAGCCTTAATCTAGGCTTACCTGTAGGTGAAAGTGGTTTGTAAAGGTTTAAAGGGGGCAATAGACGGTATTAGGAACTGGGGTATATACATTTTTGATCAGGGTCATTTTGGGTAGTTTCTCTTGTGATTATGATTTAAAAAGAGTAAACACAGTTGATTGATAATAAATGGCTTCAGCCAAACACTAACCATGAGTGAAAGAAATGTTTTTGTGTTATTCATATTTACTGAAAAATTCTTTATTCTACCAGGCTGGGTTTGCTTGACTGAAAACAATGAGCAGTGTCAAATAATCTGGAACACACACAATCTACATATAACTAAAGATCATATGATGTTTTGCCTCAAATTTAGGACAAGTGAGGGTGTCCAAAAGCATTTTTATTTCATGGCAAGAAACATCAACTTTTTTACTCAGAGTAAAGTCATTTGTTAATGATCTGTGACTTGAATTTTATTAACTGGTCTTCTTTAAGATAAAACGTCAGAACGGTATATTTGCACTTTCTGTAACGGAACCCTATTTGCTTGTTTCTTGCTTAATCTTCAGATCTGTTAAATGTTCTCTACGTAAATATATATACTGTATATACAATATAGTGCATTCTCTTCTTCAGTCTATTGATCTTACATGAACAGTGACACCCAGTGGACAAATGAGCCTGAAATGGTGTCATGAGTTTGTATAAGATGGTTCATGTTCCAGCTGGCCATGCATGCCTTTCTCCCGCTTTATCTTTGTATGCTAGAAAGATTGTCACCTAGCACATTTAGGGGCATATTTACAAGCAGTAAATGTGACATTCACCAAATATTCCTAGATGGTTAATCATTCGTTGTAATTTAAAATACATGTACCAGGAAGATTTACCTGCAGTGGATATTTGGTGAATGTCACATTCACTGCTTTATAATTATACACCTTTCTTTTGTATTTTGTAATGCTCCATCACATAAGTTTGTCTGCAGACATAATTGTTTTGGTTGATTTGAATACATTTTTATTATCTCTGCAGAATCGGGAGGCTATTCGATGGAACAGAGCCCATTGTTTTGGACAGTTTAAAGCAGCATTACTTTATCGATAGAGATGGCCAAATGTTTCGTTATATATTGAACTTTTTACGTACATCAAAACTCCTCATCTCTGATGATTTTAAAGTGAGTAACCTTTCTCCTTACTATCAGTACTTTCCTTCTGTTAGGTATATGGTTAAAAATTAAAAGTTTACATCCAGGCATAGTTGTATATTTTTTTTTTAGTTTTAAGGAAAGTGGAGCAGAATAGAAAAAACCCTGGCACGGTCTAACTACTATCTGGGGCTCTATTAGAAAGAATTACCCCCATTTACTGTTCTGTTTTAAATGGTTTCACAAGACAGGAAGTGAGGGGAAATCTGCAATAGCAACACAAACCTGAACCTGAAATAAAATGCTTTTATTAGTTGAGTAGATTAGGGGAAGGCTAGAACCTTGGCTGGCTTTTTATTGTTCTCTATTTATACACAGGTCTATCAGAGAGTAAACATTAAAACCTCAAAACATTAACATTAAAGTTGTTGTAAACTCTCTCATATACCCGGTGAAGTGACTAGCCTCGGGTGATACACTGAGATTAAACTAATACTCCTACATACGTTTTACTTGTTTATCTGCTGTCTTCTCTTTCCCACACCCCTTTAAAAGGTTAAAATCGTGTTTAAATCCTTCTCCATCTGTTAGTATCCCGGGGGCGGGGGGGGGGGGGAGACTGCAGGTACAGTTTGTGAGAGCTGATTGGAGGATAGGCACACCCCCCACACACAGCAGCGAAGGAAGGATACAGAACTGTGTTCTGAATAGACAAGCTGTGTACTGAGCTCCCTCCCCTCTCACAAATGTATCTCATGTGTCGGGAAAACTTCTCAGAAGTGACTTATGATGATAACAGAGGAATGAAGCACCAGAGAGAAATTACACCTACTGCTTTGGAGAGAGAGAAATATGTGCTTTGTTCACATTTCATGACTGAGGTTTAAAACCACTTTAAAGTGTATTCGAGATTATACTTTGTTTATATTTATTACATGTTGCCATTAGCATAGCATAACTTAAAGGGTTTGTTAACCCCTCTATTAGAGGCTGGCATAGCACACTGTGTCATTTGTTTTAAAAATAAGTGCTCTAAATACCCAATATCAGCTGTCTTCAGGCCAATCACATCACTGGCGAACACTTTCCAGCTCTGATACATTGCTTCTGAGGGAAGGGTTAGGATCTCCGTCTGACGTCAGCCAGGGAGATCATGTGGCCACTCGTCTCCTCCGCAGAAGCAATGTATCATAGCTGTAAAGCGGCCGCAATTAACTAGACTGGCCTGAAGACAGCTGCAATTAGGTATTTACAGCACTAATTTTTAAAACGAATGATGCAGTGTCCTATGATAGCCTCTAATACGCTGGCAGTGACAATTTTAGCAAATTTATTTTACAGGAATAGCGGCGTGCCAGGCCGCAGACAGACACAGAGAGGAATGACAGGCAGGAAGGAGGGGGGAGAGAGGAGAGCGGAGCAGGGCAGCTTATCACAGAGGGAGGTACTTTGACCACGGTGATTTACGTAACTCCTTCCTGCAGACTGTACACATAAATGCGGACCCGCAGAAAGCCTGAGTGAGGCCACATATAATCATAGCTGTGTTTGTTCTGCACAGTGTCGTGCCGAGAGCCCTGGACCTCATACTAACTATTGGGAGCTGGGGAGAGTTCTTGATCACCTGATTGTGGTTATAGCCTCTGATTGACTTTCACAGTGATTAGTCACTGTACAGCCCACTGCTATAATTTTTTTTATTTTATTAAAAGTTACATTATATCTATTTCTCCTTGCTAGAGGAGAAAAATGTAAACAAAGCAGTATGTGTAAAAATAGTAATTAAAAAATAAAGAAAAAATAGCTAGATCAGGGTTTGAGCTAGGTCAGGGCTGGGGTTAAGGTCAAAGATCATGCACAGGATCAGTGTATTTTAGGTAGGATAAAAAAAAAGTATTTTGTTAATTAATTGTTAAGTATCAGTGTTCGTATGTTTTAGGTAGGCTTAATCACTTAACCACTTGCTTACTGGGCACTTAAACACCCTTCCTGCCCAGACCAATTTTCAGCTTTCGGTGCTCTCACACTTTGAATGACAATTACTCAGTCATGCAACACTGTACCCAAATGAATTTTGTGTCCTTTTTTTCCCACAAATAGAGCTTTCTTTTGGTGGTATTTGATCACCTCTGGGGTTTTTATTTTTTGCGCTATAAATGAAAAAAGACCGAAAATTTGGAAAAAAAACGCATATTTCTTTGTTTCTGTGACAGAATTATGCAAATTATTAATTTTTCTTCATAAATTTTGGCCACAATTTATACTGCTACATATCTTTGGTAAAAATAACCCAAATTAGTGGATATTATTTGGTCTTTGTGAAAGTTAGAGAGTCTACAAGCTGTGGTGCGAATCGCACAAAATTGATCACATCTGATGTACTGGTGGCCTATCTCGCTTCTTGTGACCCAAACAAGTCAGGAAAGTACAAATACCCCCCAAATGACCCCTTTTTGGAAAGTAGACATTCCAAGGTATTTAGTAAGAGGCATGGTGAGCTTTTTGATGTTGTCATTTTTTTCCCACAATTCTTTGCAAAATGAAGATTTTTCATTTTCTTTATTTTTCTCCACAAAATTGTCATTGTAATAGGTTATTTCTCTCACGTGGCATGTGTATACCACAAATGACACCCCCCAAAAAATTCTGCTACTCCTCCTGAGTATTACAATACCACATGTGTGGGACTTTTTCGCAGCCTGGCCACATAGAGAGGCCCAACATGCAGGGAGCACCATCAGGTGTTCTAGGAGGATAAGTTACACATCTAACTTGTTGACTACTTATTACACTTTTGAAATACCAGGACAATGACACGTGACACTGATGACAGATGGCACTGATACGTGGCAATGATGACACTTATACGTGGCACTGATGACACGTGGCACTGATGACAGATGACACTAATATGTGGCACTGATGACACGTGGCACTAATACGTGGCACTGATGACACGTGGCACTAATACGTGGCACTGATGACACGTGGCACTAATATGTGGCACTGATGACACGTGGCACTAATACGTGGCACTGATGACATGTGGCACTAATACGTGGCACTAATACGTGCCACCGGTGACAGATGGCACTAATACGTGGCACCAATGACACGTGACACTGATGACAGATGGCACTGATAAGTGGCATTGATGACACGTGACACTGACAACAGATGGCACGTGACACTGACAGGTGGCACTGATGACAAATGGCACTGATACGTGGCACTGATGACAGATGGCACTAATACGTGGCACTGATGACAGATGGCACTATGTGGCACTAATAACACGTGGCACTGATGACAGATGCCACTTATACGTGGCACTGATGACAGATGGCACTGGGGACAAATGGCACTGACAACAGGTGGCACTGGGGACAGATAGCACTGCGGGCAGGTGGCACTGGGGTGGGGTGGATTGCACTGGGGTGGATGGCACTGGGGCGGATGGCACTGGGGCAGGATGGCACTGGGGCGGATGGCACTGGGGCAGGATGGCACTGGGGGGGGGGGCATGGCACTGGGGGGGGTGGCACTGGGGGAGGATGGCTCTGGGGGAGGATGGCACTTTTTATTAAACTTTTTTTTTACTTTTTTTTTTTTTTTTTTTCTTTTTTACACTGACGGCTGCTGCAGCCGTTCTTCTCTCCCCTCTCACACGCTGTCTGTGTGAGGAGGGAGAGCGGCGCTGAGAGATGATCTCATATGTTTACATATGAGATCATCTCCCATTGGACACGCCGATCACGCTGTAAACGGCCGCTGTGATTGGCCGTTTACAGCGATCTGTGTTTGCCTGTCCCCGGGGGACACGGCAAACACAGAACTTCCGCGATGCGCGCCCGCGGCGGCGCGCATTGCGGAAGTAAACACCAGGCCGTCCAGGGACGGCCAGGCACGGGAAGCCGCCCGCCCTAAGGCCGGCATTCGGCTATAGGGCGGGCAGGAAGCGGTTAAGGACCAAGCCTATTTTTGACTTAGTGTTTACAAGTTAAAATATTTTTTTTTTGCTAGAAAATTACTTAGAACCCCCAAAAAAAAAAAAAAAAAAATATATATATATATATATATATATATATATATATATATATATTATATATATAATATAATGTTTTATATTTATAACACCCTAGAGAATAAAATGGCGGTTTTTGCAATACTTTCTGTCACACCGTGTTTGTGCAAAGGTCTTACAAGTACACTTTTTAAATTAAAAAATAAGACAGCAGTAAAGTTAGCAGAGTAAATTGATACCCAACATGTCACTCTTCAAAATTGCGCCCGCTCATGGAATGACGACAAACGTTCACCCTTAAAAATTTCCGTAGGCGAAGTTGAAAAATGTCTACAGTTTCCAGTTTTGAGTTATAAGAGGTCTAGGGCTAGAATTATGGCTCTCACACTAACGATCACGGTGATACCTCACATTTGTGGTTTGAAAACTATTTTTATATGCAGGCACTACTCATGCATGCATTCGCTTCTGCGCCCGAGCTCGTCAGAACTGGGCGCTTAAATTTTTTTATTTTTTATTTTGACACTGTCTTTTAAAAAAAATAAATGTGGGTCACTTTTATTCCTATTACAAGGAATGTAAACATCCCTTGTAATATAAACAAAGCATGACAGGAGCTCTTAAATATGAGATCGGGGGTCAAAAAGACCTCAGATCTCATATTTACACTAAAATGCAATAAAAAAAAAGTAGTTTAAAAAAAAAAAAAAATCTCCTTTAAGACCATTGGGTGGAAGTGACGTTTGACTTCGCTTCTGCCCTCCAATGCTAGCCAATTGGGGGCCATCTTCCCCTCAGTCAGCATCCAGGCAGTGAGGGGAGCGGAGGCAATCGTCTCCGCCGATACCGGCGGCTCTGGTAAGCAACAGAGACAACCGGAGAGTGGCAGGAGGGGAGTTGGCACCTCTCCCGCCACCGATAAGTGATCTTGTGGTGAATCCGCTGCCGAGACCACTTTTATCTTAAAGCGAAACTCATGCCGTTCCCGAAAATACTGGGGTTATGGCATTACCAACGTACGGGTATGGTGATTTTGGGTGAAGTGGTTAAAAACAAGCAAAATGGGCACTATTGTTTCTGGATTCTACTACAGGTACAAACAACAAATAATATACACCGGTTTTATTGCTGTGATCATCTGGAGCTGGAGAATATATTTTAGGTTATTCTTTGGTGGTAATAAATACAATTTAAGATGATATTCATTACCTTTTACCACCAAATGAAAGCCTGATTTGCCCTAAAAAAAGCAAGGCATAATTCACCTGGATACAAGCAGTGTGAGGTAGTTGCGATATGTACAGTTTTGCCAACGCGTGTCAAAAGTGCAAAATTCTGTTAAGTTAAGATTTGTTTTACCCTCCATCATGAAAGGGTTAAACATCCTTACATATTCTCCCTGCTTTATACTGTTTAGGAGGGGGCCAAGGAGTAATGTTTAACATAATGAACCTTGTATGTAATGTGTTTGCAGTTCTTTATTATCAGCTTTAAGATTTGAACACTGTCTGTCCTAAAAGGGTATTAAGACCCCTTTCACACCAGGGCGTTTTGCAGGCGCTATAGCGTTAAAAATAGCGCCTGCAAAATGCCCTAAAGAAGCTGCACCATTGTGTGTAGTGTGAAAGCCCCGAGGGGTAGTTAAGTATAGGTATGGTAGTGAAGTATAGGTTTTTTCGGGGCAGAGTCACTGTGAGACTTTATAGATTTTCTTAGATTCATTCATGACTTTCTCCTTGGAAATCACTAAAATGTAAGAAATATTCATTTTTATATTATGTTGTGTTAATGGGAACACATAACACACATACAGTGAGGTTGTCTCAAATTTGACTGAAAAGTGGAAACATGTTTTAAGGGCCTGTGTCAGTGGGCTCTTGTTTACTTTAAACTTTTTCAGACCTATACAAGTGTATGGAAATGGGAAACCCGTTGAAGCAGGTCAACTACAAGAATATTTTTGTCTGGACACAAACTTTAATACAAGTAGCCTTTTTATAAAAGAACTGTTTACCAAATTCGTTTTTAGGATCTTTGGAAGAGCGGGACTTAAAAGTGGGAATGACATGTCTAAATATGGATTCATGGGGGAGAGTTTTTGTGGGTCAGGGAAGGATGCAATGCTGGACTCCAGACAAGCATGAAAGGATGCTCTTTAATCCAGCGGTATTCTGAAAAAATACAGGGCCATTGCAGACAATTTTGCTCCATTTCAAATGCTGGCTGTTATTCTGACCTGTTTGTTTTAAGGCCCCTTTCACATGGTAGGTCCTATTAGGTCAGCCAGTCAGTTTTTCAGTTGGACCTGATCAGATGGTCCATGTGCTCCTTTGGACAAGTGGCTGTAAATGGACAGAGCCCTCCCTGGACACAACCACCTGCTCTGCTCCAATCAGTCTGATCTGTCTTAAAGGGACCTAATACTTTGTAACTCACGGACCCAGGACAAGTATGCACATGACCAATGTCTTTCTGCCACACTTGTGTAGGGTCAGTGGCTATACATTTTGAGGCTAGAGGTTTACCATGACAGCCAGGTGATAGATTTTTTTAAAAAAAATGTCTGTGATGTCAGACTGCAGATTTTCGATCCTTTAAAATAATCTAAAAATTAATTTGCACTACTGCTTGTTTAACCACTTTCAGACCGGACCATTTTGCTGGTCAAAGACCAGACCACTTTTTGCGATTTGGCACTGCATCGCTTTAACTGACAATTGCGTGGTCGTGCGACGTGGCTCCCAAACAAAATTGACGTCCTTTTCTTCCCACAAATAGAGCTTTCTTTTGGTGGTATTTGATCACCCCTGCGGTTTTTATTTTTTGCGCTATAAACAAAAATAGAGTGACAATTGTGAAAAAAACGCATTATTTTTTACTTTTTGTTATAATAAATATCCCCCAAAAATATATAAAAAAAACATTTTTTTCCCTCAGTTTAGGCCGATACGTATTCTTCTACATATTTTTGGTAAAAAAAATCGCAATAAGCGATTGATTGGTTTGCGCAAGTTATAGCGTTTACAAAATAAGGATAGTTTTATAGCATTTTTAATAATAATTTTTTATTATTATTTTTTTTTTACTAGTAATGGCGGCGATCAGCGATTTTTATTGTGACTGCGACATTGTGGGGGGACCCATCGGACATTTTTGGGACCATTGTCATTTATACAGTAATCACTGCTATATAAATGCAGTGATTCCTGTGTAAATGACACTGGCAGTGAAGGGGTTAACCAGTGGGTGGCAGTGTAGGGGTTAAGTTTTCCTAGAGGTGTGTTACTAACTGTGGGGGGGTTGGGCTCATTTAGTGAACACTGATCTCTGCTCCAATCACATGGAGCAGAGATCAGCGCCACTAGTTGCTAGGCAGAATGGAGAAATGTTGTTTACATGGCATTTCCTCCATTCAGCCGTCCCGTGAGACGATCGCGGGGATGCCCGCGGCGATCGAGTCCGCGGGTCCCGCGACCGGACTCACGGGGGTCCTGACCAGTGCGGGAGCGCGCCGCTGGCGGCGCACTCCCAATGGCAGGGCGGCATTGAAGATTGGACGTACCTGTACGCCAATATGCCTGCCCATGCCATTCTGACGACGTACATCGTCGTGCGCTGGTCGGGAACCGGTTAAGTATGTAACAGTTGTTATATTGCCTTGCTAGAATCCCCCTGCATACTAGGACTCAAACTCAGATTTGGAGGGGCACGCTGTTTTGCATTGCAGAATGCTCTCATTCTAACACTGAGCTTGCTTCCTGGTGGGGCGGATGCACAAGGAGAAGGCTTTAGAGTGATGCCGCTTTTTTTTATAGCTGCAAGAGTACCATTGCTACACTTCTCTAGGAGGGCTCTTATAGCTATAACAGTTATGTAGAACATTTCTTATGGCACACAAATTAAGATTACAAGCCTGCATATCAGCGTCTGCTTTTTGAATATACGGTTTGAAAAGTTAATCGTTTTTAAATTTTGGCTTACTGAAAACTCTAGAGTCACACACAAGGATTTCTGTGTACAGTATATTCAGGGTGCTGCCACTGTTTTCCCAAATGTATACTGGAAATCTATTTGTTCACAGTGTATCAACTGGAGGGGTTTAGGTTGGAGCATGGGTACATGGGTAGGTTTTGTTTTTTGTGACAAAATGTCTAAACAACTACCTCTTGTAAAGTGTGCTCGATACTTCTTCTTTATACCATTTTAATTGTATTACTTTTGGTTGAACTTGCTTGATACCAGACTGACATATTTTATATGCTGAACCTCAATCATTATGTGATTTGAGTTGATTTTCTTTTTTTTTAAATCAACATATTGTTCCAGGATTACACTCTCCTGTATGAAGAAGCAAAGTACTTCCAGCTTCAGCCAATGCTTCTGGAGTTAGAGCGATGGAAGCAGGACAGAGAGGCATGTCGTTTCTCCAGGCTTTGCGAGTGTTTGGTCGTCAGGGTGGCTCCGGATCTCGGAGAAAGGATTACACTGAGTGGAGAAAAGTCTCTAATAGAGGAAGTTTTTCCTGAAATTGGTGATGTGATGTGTAATTCTGTCAATGCGGGCTGGAACCATGACTCCACACATGTTATTAGATTTCCACTCAATGGATACTGCCACCTCAACTCTGTTCAGGTAAGAAAATAGAACTATTTACTCATGAATTTTTAGGGAGTTGTATGTCTTATAATTTGTATAATTTCATTGTTACATGTAAAACATTTTCTGTGTAGGTTAGCCCCAAGTCTGCTGTCAATTCACACTTACCTTTAGTACATCACACAATTTGCATGTGAAATTTAAGGGGAGCATGAATGTCCCCAAAATGCCTCCAAAGTCCACTAAATACACCCTTCTGTGCAGTGATATGATATTTAGGAATATAACAAATTTAGATCAAATTTGTTTTTTTCCACGTTTTGCGCATGTGTAATTATGCAGGCTAGCTGTCGCAGTTTAACCACTTCAGCCCTGGAAGAATTTACCCCCTTCCTGACCAGAGCACGTTTTGCGATTCGGTACTGTGTTGATTTAACTGACAATTGCGTGGTCGTGTGATGTTGTACCCAAACAAAATTTATGTTCTTTTTTTCCCCACAAATAGAGCTATCTTTTGGTGGTATTTGATCGCCTCTGCGGTTTTAATTTTTTGCGCTATAAACAAAAACTTTTTGCTATAATAAATATTCCCCAAAAATATATAAAAAAAACACAATTGTTTTCCTCAGTTTAGACCGATATGTATTCTTGTACATACTTTTGGTAAAAAAATAAATAAAAAAAATCACAATTGGCCTATATGGATTGGTTTGCGCAAAAGTTATAGCATCTACAAAATAGGGGATAGATTTATAGCACTTTTATTATTATTTTTTTTACTAGTAATGGTTGCAATCTGCGATTTTTGTCGTGACTGCGACATTATGGCAGACAAATTGGACAATTGTGACACATTTTTGGGACCATTGGCATTAATACAGCGATCAAATGCATCGATTACTGTAAAAAATTCACTGGCAGTGAAGGGGTTAACACTAGAGTGCGCTCAAGGGGTTAACTGTGTTCCCTGGGAGGTGATTCTAACTGAAGGGGGAGGGGACTGACTAGAGGAAGTGACAGATCGTGGTTCCTAGCTAATAGGTACACACGATCTGTCACTCCTGTCGGAACAGAACAGGGAAGTGTGTACACACACTCGTCCCTGTTCTGTCTCCTGCTCACGATCACTCGTGGCTGGCGGTCATCGCAACCGTTGGCCATGAGCCTCGGCACCCCCGCTGTGCAGTGGATGCGTCTATCCCAACCCCACGAGCTGATGTATAGCTAGGACAGCTCTCGCAGGGGAGCCAACCTGCCGCAGTATAACTACGGCGGTTGGTCGGGAAGCGGTTAAAAAACCTCTGTTAATGGAAAACTACAGTCCCGACAGCCTTTGGCTGTGGAGAAATGTGGTAGTTCATTGAGTCTTCCTGTCATTGTGTCTGTTTGGTTATACGATGTATTGGCACACAGATACATGGACAGGTCTGCAGGAGACCTGCATGGTGCAGTGTCACAGTTTTGAAGGGGCCTAGTGCTCCAAAGTGTTGCACTGATTGTGAACAATAAATGAAGCTTATGATGGCCAACAGGGACTTTCAGCATCCTACAGAAACTATAATGTGCCAGGTTAAGAGAGAAATGAACATGACACATTTCACTTTTTGCAGAATGCTGGATGTCCCTTTGACCCTCAGTGGGGCAGTTTTCAGAATACATGCAGAGTGACAGAGAAGAGACTACAAGGGTGCTAGGGGCAAGCTACCACAGTGTAATTTACAGTTTTACACTTGCTTTCCTTTAAAGTTTATCTGTAAATACAAGTCTTCCTCTGATTGGTTGGTGGAGGATGTCACGATTTCTACCTCAGCTAATTAGAGGAAGACCTGTATTCATTAATAAAAATACCAGGTTCCCCCTGAATGGCTAAGAAGCTTTCAGGCTGGCTCAATTTGGTTTAGCAGTAGGCACAAAGGCATCCTTACTGCTGAGGAAGCTACTAAATTCCTGTAGCTGCTGACTTTTAATAATAAAATACCCAGGGATCCAACACTGCCACCATCCAGGCCAGTACTTCACCAGTCCTCAGGTTCCTGGTGCCACCATCTCGCTTGTGGGAAGCCAGCTGTTACTCCCTGTGGCTTCACAGCTGGCACCCTACTACACATGGGAAAGTCATGCTGCAGATCCTGAATGGCAATGCAGCTTCCTGGGAATGTAATGTGTTCTCTGGAGGTGGGGGGCGAACTTCTGCAGAAGTGGGAGCAGGTACCACTTATAAATAGGCACCCACTCACAAAAAAAAAAAAAACATCCAAAGGTGGTCTCGAGAGGAGGGAGAAGGAGGAAAAGTGGAACTTCCCTTTTTAGGTAAACTTCCACTTTTAAGTCATTGTAAACATGGAGATCAACTTTAAAACCACACATTGAACTTTTTGTGGAGTTCCTTTTTAATCTACAATAAAAATAACATAATTATTGCTATCTTTTGTGATAGTGATTTTGTGGTATAAAACTATAGTATTTTTCTCTTTTTGCTTGCAGGTGCTGGAAAGGTTGCAGCAGCGAGGATTTGAGATTGTGGGCTCCTGCGGTGGAGGGGTTGACTCTTCTCAGTTTAGTGAATATGTACTGAGACGAGAACTGAAAAGGACATCACGTGCACCTTCTGTTATTCGAATAAAGCAGGAGCCCTTAGACTGAGCAAAGACACTTTTCTTATGCAAAATGGGACAATTTCTGTGCATCTGGGACACAGGTTCCAGAATCAACGCTGATACTAAGACATTTCCGTCACCTCAAAAGGCATCAAATGCTGTTATTTGCACAGCAAGATCAGGAACACACAGCAGGACGGCTACTACAGGATATAAAAATGTAGAAATAAAAAAAAAAATAGCCCATAACATTATGAAAGGGTACTGTAATAACTACACATTATTCACAACTGATGCTGTACATTAGATAATATACCATATGTTTTATGTTCATGTTTTTATTCCTTGCATTACAGAGATTTACCCACAGAAAATATCCTTCTAAGCTTTGAGGGGCTCATGGCAGAGAAAAACCACTATATCCATTTTCTGCTGCATTTAAAACAGGACAGTGTCATAGTAGCCTGAGAACTGTATGAACTTAGAACAAAACTCTAGGGATGCCACGCAAAGAAGCTAATGTGATGTCTGCTTTTTATTTTCCATCTGGCAATGGAAACATGATGGCTGGAATCGAATTGGCTGCTATGGGCAACACCCCAAATTTACATGCGTTACTTTTTATAAACAGGCCCATTATGTTTACTGGCTTTACATTCCACAATGCCCAGAGAGTACCACAAGCTTATACAGCAAACAACTGTGGGCATTGTTGGCATTTTACTATAATTACTCACTCTTTTAAAGTGTATGTCTAGGCAAAGTAAAAAACATGCATTAAGTACATCTCTGCAATAAATGCACATTTTGCCATGTTCCTTCTCTGCACTAGGAATTCCTCCCCTATGTGCTATGGAGAGGAATTTCAGCAAGGCTGACACCACAGTGCTTGGGATTCAGTGCGGCAGAGGCAGCTCATTAAAAGAAGCTAGGAGCCCACTGGATTTCTGGGAGGATCAACAGAGACAAAACATAGTGATTTGTGCATGCTTTTTAGAGAAGTACAACATTTTTTTTATTTTTTTTGCCTGGACATACACAAAGGAATGAAAAAAAAAATAAGAGTGCAGAAAATGTTTGATTTCCAGTCTTTATAGATGTCCTTATTTGTATTTCTGGGTTTCCTAAGGTAGAAATGATTATTGGCAATGTACATGTGGTTAATATATTTGTACTTTTTTAAGCTCATTTAAAGTGTAGGTCAAGCCAAAACTTGTACTCCTAGTTTTGAATAGCGTGGGGAAAGACTAGAACTTCTGTTGGCTTTGGTAATGCTAACCGGGGACATCCGAGATTTCCCATCACTTTTTGTCCTGCTGACTACCTTTTACCAGGAAATGATGGGAATTCTTCAATTGAATCACAGACAGAAATGTCACACTTTTTATTAGAGTGGGGAAGACTAGAAGGCCTGAGTTTGTATTTCTGTTGCAGAATTCTAATGGAGTCCTTGAGAGTAGTAATCCTTCCATAATATTATCTAGACCTAAAAAATGTTTTTGGTTGGCATGCACGTTAATTTAGCTGGAACAATATTATGATCTGTATCTGATCTTCATGGTGGGGTTGTGAAACCCTTTTCTCTAAAAGGAAAAAAAAAATATGGTTATCTAGTCAGGCTGCGTATGGAAGATTTAATGCTTAGCACTTCAAAGCTGGAACTGCTGTATTTCTGATGGGTCATCTTTGCCCACCATAAAATGGCTAAAAGTTTTTTTTGCCCTGGGATGTATGTAAAAAGTTGGCTGACAGGTTAAAATGTAACTAAAGGCAAAACATTTTCTTTTTGGTTTTGGACAGAGTGGAGAGGGATTAGAACACCTGTCGGTTTTTATTGCGGTCTGTGTCCTCATGAGGGAAATTCATCCTCTGTTTACTGTTATCACTGAAAGTCAAAGAAAATCCCAAAATTGGGTTGACACCAGAACTGTCATAGAGGGAAATCTTCCAGTGGGGGCACTAGATCTGGTGACACCCCAGGATTCTCTCATTTTGGAGGGGTTTTCTCTCACTTCTTGTATGGCTATGGGATGGGTTAATAACTAGAGATGTGCCGAAATTTTGAAACATATGGGCCGTAAATGGTGTTATCAGCATTTTGCCAATAAGAGAAAAAGGCGCCAAAAACGTGCGTGATTTTGGCACAATTTTTCTGCGATTTAACTGTGTTTATGGTATGTTTTTTTCATAGGTCATGCGACACAAAAAACGCATCAGTATCGCATCCATGTTGCATTTTTGATACTCTTGCTGCGTTTTCAATGCATTTCAGTGGGGAGGTGCGTTTTTAGTGCAGTCTTTTTAACTAACCAAAAATCCAGCAAGCAGGATTTTTAAGAGAGTGCAACAGATCATTCTGAAAACACACATTAGAATTTAAAGGGATCCATTTTTCATGAGCTTTTCTTCTGTTAAAGGTGGCAATAATTGCCAACAATAAATCCATTTGCATTTAAATTCTTTCTATTAATGAAAAAGTTGTATATATAATATAATTCTATATTACATTTTTTTTAAACTGTCAATTTCAGTTTTTGGCCAAGTGTATCCTGCATTTTTGGTACCAAAATTTCCATTCGGCGCACCTCTATTTATAACCCTCCCAAACCTTTTCCAAAATAGAGGAAAAAAGTTTTGCCTTTGGGCCGGCCATACGTGTTACGAATCTTGGCTGGTTCAGCAGGAACCGGGCAAGATTCGAACCATTAACGAGCAGGCTGAATGTAACATGTTGATTAATCGATCAACTTAAGGTACAACCAGCCTGGCGGATTCGCTTCCGATTATTGCAAGTGGCTGCTCCAGCCAGCCTAAGTTCTACTTTAACGTTGAACCCATTTGTTACATGTGGGGAAAATAAACATTTTTGTGTAACTCTATAGCAGTGGTCCCCATTCTACATCCCTCACCTTATACACCCAGGTCAACACAAACCTCGCCGAATTCATAGATTTTTACTAAACTTTTTGACATTGTTGGTTAACTTTTTTCATTTTTTTTTAAATATATATTTGGTTTAGCTCTCTGCCAGTGATTATGCAGTGTCTGTGGCTCCTTAGGCTCCAAAGGTAGATCAGATTTAAACCTGGACTGGAATCTGAAATTTGATTGGTAGCCGTAGGGCAATACCATCAGTTAATATTTCACTGACACTGATAACACAGAGGCTGCCAATTTCAAGCCTACAGTTCTTCCACAGATGTAAATAGGAGGAAAGACCACACTTACAAATTAAATGAATGAGGTAAAGGTTAAAACAAGAATAATAAGCAGCAACTTTTTATATGTTATATCACAAAAAGAGCATAAATTCAAGAAAAAAAAGTTGTGCTTAACATTTCAAACTACAAAATGTTCATAAAAGTATCTGCATATATATTTGCAACAATAAGGTCCTTGCTACAATTGCTGAGATGCGTATATGAATATCCAATAAAGTCCTATGCAGTAGAGAAAGAAGTAGATGCAGAACCAAGATGGTGAAGGGATAGAAACACTCCTCAGTCCTAGTCAGGGTTCAAAGGTGCACTCCACACATTTCAAAATTCCATGTGTTGTTATCACCATGTGTCACCGTCACCAAAAACAAAATGCCTGCTTACCAGATTGTCAGACCTATAGAAAAGGTGAACTGCACCTGTGGCCGATTACCCTGCCAGGGCCTTTGGACTGCAGTAACTTCCATACACAGTGGTCCTATGGGTGCTCCCTCTTATCCTCTCACCTCTGCTATCCACGGATCTCTCACCCTCCGATCGTGTCCCAGCCTATGGAGCATCTCAGCAATTGTAGCAAGGACCTTAATGTTGCAAATATATATATGCAGATACTTTTATGCACATTTTGTAGTTTGAAAGGTTAAAGCCCCATACACACTATCAGTTTTTCTGCTGAGTTTTTCCTTCGGATTTACCAAAACCATGTAGTGCAAGGGCCTGCCTAATTGTATACACATTGAAACTCCTAAGGTTTGACCTCATATTACATGGTTTTGGTAAATCTGAAGGAAAAACTCAGCAGAAAAACTGATAGGGTGTATGGGGCTTAAGCGTGACTTTTTTTCTTGAACTTCCACAGATGTAGTCTGAATAGTTTTTTAAAAAAAAGGTTGGTAGATATGAGAACTATGAGCATTCCCCAGTTGCACGTTGCATATTCTGCTATTTTGTTTTATATTTTTGCAGCAGAATAGTTCATTTATTTGAAATGTTTTATCCAAATGTGCTATTCCAAGTTGGCTCGGTAATGCAGCTGATCAGCTCATTAGTATCCACTACTTACAGTAAGGTACTCCGAGACCCAGGAAATGCTGCACTCAATGTTCACCAGCTACTAGTTTTACTTTAGGTGCTAAAAGGAACCATTTGTAATTAGCATGTGCTTGTAGCGCCCCCTGTGGTGTTCAAGTTATACCAATTTTCAATGTACAACTGTTTGGTGTAGGATAAAAAAAAGTCTGTTACAAAGTTATGCAGAAATTTCTTTGGTTACCAACTTGGCTACAATCAGTGGCTTTGAATGTTTTTTTTTTTTAAGGCAGAATCTATTATCTGGGGAGCAAACAAAATATACCCAAATCAGGATCTTCTGCTTTTAAATGCATTCACACTATCTAATCAGCCTCAAGATGCACAGCATACCATTTTCTCTATAAACACAGATAAACTGAACGCACCTAAATACAGGTGAACACACCTTAATACAGGTAAACGCACAGTGTGGAAGAATACCATTTAAAAACTTTATTCATTTATTTGCATTTATAAATGCTATATAAATGGCCTTGCCAGTGTAAATGAGCCCTTGAAGGTGCAGAATTTCAAAATTGAAATATAAAATTGGGAAATATATACTGTATATCAATGACTTGCAGCTAGATCTGAACTAGTTAGAGGAACTGCAGTCTGCTCACATAATTTGTAATAAAATTATCTTCGCGATTCTGAAGCTTCCCTTCAACCACTTTGCATATTATTTTATATATACTGTGACTCTGTACTTGCCAAATATGCTTCAGATCCACTAAGTCGAGCTGCATCCATTTTTAACTGATAGTAGCTGAAGCTGCTGCCCGTTCACTTCCTGGATTTACACAGAGGCACACCTCCAGCTCTGCAGTTCTCATTGGCCCTCTTATTACTCACCCCCCTCCCCCTCCCTTCCAGGCAAACTCTCACAAGAGTGAGCAAGAGAGCTGTGCATGATGTCTTAAGTCTAGGCTAATGACCAGACAAGAAGCAGGAAGTGGGCTGTATAAGGTATTTACTGGCAGAAAAAAATAAAATGTTTTACTATCCAAAGTTAAAACAACAAGGGCAGAGGATTTAATAGATGGAAGGATGAAAAAAATGACTGAAGGTCCATTTTTAAGTGCCTGATTTGCTCTGCACTACTTTTATAGATATCGTATGCTGTAAGATGGACTGATGAGAACTGGAACAAATTAGATTTGCCTGTAGAAAACAGCATCTTTTTCCTAGTTATCTTATAACATGCACTGGAAAAATGGAACTTGGTATATGGTTGCTATGGGCTTTTTTTTTTTTCCTGCAGTTTTCAGAAATCAGTCCCAGTGTGTAGGCAGCTGGTTGACTTTAAACACATAGGGATTGATTTACTACAGGCAAAGTGTAGTTGCTCCAAAGCTTAGTAAATGAGGTAAAGCTTCGCTTTGCAAAGCATACCCAATCATGTGCAAGGAAAAAAAACACAGCATTTGTGCTTGCACATAATTGGATGACGGAAGTCAGCAGAGCTTCTGATTAATGAGCTTTGGAGCAACTGCACTTGTAGTCTATTTGCCTTTTAGTAAATGAATCCCATTGTGTGCACACATCACTGTTTCTTACTGTTCCAAATATCTGGAGAAAAAACAATTACTAAGCTTTTCCAAGAACAAATGAGTATTCCTTTTTGCACACTGTGTATAATGGTGTTAATAACCCAGAGTCCCCCTTTTCCCCCTCATTCAAGGGCTTCCTTCCTGTTTTTTCTACAAATCATATTGCCAGATATGAGTCTCATATTCTCACTCACATTGTAGATCTTAGCTTTAGATGCAGAAATGCAGTTATTTATGGAATATTGCATCAGATTTTAAATACCTGGTACTGTTGGCGCACACATATTTATTTTTAATTTGCCGATGTTGCACTCCTTTTTGTAGATCTCTATGTCAGAGGCAAGCACTTTCTGGTTAATTAACAGTTCCACACAAAGAGCAGTGATGTATAGTAACCTAGTGGGATCAACCTATAACCATTTGAAACTAGCAAGAGACATGAAAGACAATTAGCTGCTTCAGATAAGACATTGCTCTTTTTACCTGTAATACACTGGTTCATAATCCTCCATCTTTTCCTGTTCCATTTTGCTTGCATGAAGGGCCATCAGCTGGTATGCATAACCTAGAAAGGAGTCGGGTCTCCTCTGTGAGGTGGGCATGTACCTACAAAGGGTATATGCACACTGGTGATGTGACTTGCAATATTGCCTTGACTTAAAATTCCTTTAAAAAAAAAGGGTAAAGCTCGGTTCCCACCTACACAATTGAATTTTGATCCGCTTCTGCATTGCTTTTTTTTTTTTTGCACACACATTTTTTACACTTTTTTTTGTGGGTTTTTGCCATTTTTTGGCCAAATTGTTGGGTGGTGGATTAAAGAACCATTCCCGACAAAAACGTACTACATGCTTTTCTGCAGCTTCTCCATTGAAGTCTATTGAACCAAAAATGCACAGTTTCACATTTAACAAAGTCCCTGACCCTTTCCAAAAAAAAGCAGCAGATGAAAAAATGCATAGATCTCAGTGTGTACTATAGGAAACCATGGTAAATGGACTGTAGTGCATTTCTGCAAAAAGCATAAAAAACAAATGCATAGTTGTGAACCAAGCCTAAAGCCTCGTACACATAAGATTTTCGGATGAATAATCGTCCGTTTTTTATTGCATGCTAGTCTCCTATCAGAAGCGAAGCGGTTACTTCACTTATGAAAATTCTCATACGACAGAATATAACTTTGGAGGTGATGTTATATGTTCTTTTGTTTCCCAGCATGCGTAGTCTTGCTGTTACATTTATTTATTTATTTAATTTTTTGGGGACAAAAACGGTACGATACATTTTATAAACTGCACCTTCAGGGTTTGTCCGAAAAGTTGGAATTGGCTGTTGAAAGCACTATACTAATGATCAAATAATTGGCCGATCGTTCGTCGTATGAAATTTTACTTCCAATTTCCTTAATATGTGTATGGGCCTTTAGGCTGCAGGTAGTATTGCTGCTTTTCATATTGATGTATAATTATTGTCAGCTGCATGTGCTGTGCACATGAACGCTGGTTTGAACCAAAAAAAAAAAAAAGTAAATGTGTGTTGCAAGACTAAAGACAAAAGTACAAGGGTTCTTCAAAAAGATTTCCTCACTTTTTTTTAAATTCTAATATAGAAAAGTGTGGAAACTTTTTGAAGACTCCCCATTTCTCCTACTCTAGTAACATAACAGCCACTTCTAGAATTAGAGGCCAGAGATCAGAGAATTCACCATGGGTTGTCCATAGAGCCAGTGGCAAGATTGATGTTGCCCACAGCACCTATTTAATATCTGATCACTCTTATTTATCAGCATTTTCTTATTAGTATTCCTCCTAAGTCTGTTTTTTTCCAGCTTTGTGAACTCAAGCACTTTCAGTAAAGTACAAGCAAATATTGGTTGGTGCACTTTGAAACAATACTGTAGTCATACTAAGTTGAGATCTGTGCCATGTTGTTCATATTTATTAATCCTCCCCAAATCTTGCTTTATGTCAAGAAAGTGACCTGGTTATTTTATGTGCGTGCTTAAATCTCTAATTCACTTTTTTCATTTTCATGTGTACAAAGACTTGGGAAGTGTTTTGGCAACTAAAAAATACACATTTTAGATTCATACAGCTGTATAATTGTCTATGGTTGTGTATCTATTGTCAAGCTATTCCTCACCTTACAGACCTCTTTGTTTTTACACTGCTTCCATTTGTAATCTGCTCATAAGTTATGCCTTTGGAATTTTTAATGGGATCATATTTGGAATACATACTTTTTAGTAAACATGGTGATGAAATTCTGATAGGCTGTTATCTTTTTCTATCAGTTCTAGGTTATAACCTACTCATAACGTTGGCTGTGGCCAGAGATCACTAATTATCTATTTAGCAGTACCACCCACTTAAGGCATATCTAAACCCAAAAACAAGAATTTAAAGGCTAAGTTAATTATTAGAAAATTATACACCCATGTTTAGGGTGTAACATGTTCCAGCAACTGCCCCCCTATTTCCCCTACAGTCGCTGTCACATTCAAAATTGTTAATCTAAAGAACCTAGTCCCATCTTCCACCACAGTAGTTGGCTTGTACTTCTCAATGAACTGTGAGTGTGCTGATGAGTGCCCCCGTAATGGACTGACTTCCTCCAGCTTTCAAAAAGAAAGCCTGTACAGAGGTATGGGCAGAAAGCTGGAGGACATTTCTCCAGCGATCCACTGATTGCGAGTGTGGTGCTTTGAAGGCTCCTGTAGGAAAATATAATAAATGCATTTTTTTTTCTGTAAAGGTCAACTTGGCCTTAGTCGGTAGATGTTATGGCTGTATAGATTTCCTTATTCAAGGCTCCTCCCCCCCCCCCCCTCGGTTTTCAACTATCTGTGTCCCATTGCGGAGATTTACCTTCACTTCCTCTCCCACAGTGGGGGAAAATCTCTATAATATAAGGGAATTCCTTGGGGACCCCCAGATCAACACAACTGGTGTCTCCATTGGAAGATTTCCCCTCTACTATTTTTCTGGGGACAACCTAAAATTTTTAGTTTTTTTACTTTCAATGATAATGGGAAAAAGGACAAATAGAGGGTGAATCTCCTTAACGGGGGGCAGAGGGGCAGAGATAGCAACAAAAGCTGACAAGTGTTCTAATTCCTATCCCCTCCATACAAAACTTAAAAAAAAAAAAGTTATGCCTTTATAATTTAAGTTGAACACTATGGACACCTCATCGGATCTCATCTTTAGATCTAGTTTATACTTGTGGTCTGGAGGAGGTAGAAATAGGTGGCTTAGTTGCGATTTTTAATGGAAGCTGAACTCAAATATGTAGTCATTGGATTTTGCTGCAAATATTCCTCTTTGTGTAGGAAGCGGGTGTCTTAGCAGTATACATCTTTAATCAAAGATCATTAAACTGTGTGTGTGTGTATATATATATATATATGTATGTGTGCGGCTGTTACTAGCAACAAAAGTCAAAAACCATATTTCTCCATTTACATTAAGGTCAGGTTAATATAACCTAGCCAGCACAGAGTTCCCCCTTACATTGGAGTCAGTCTGCAGGATTCCTCCTTACAGTGCAAGGGGACTTTTGATGTGAAGGGGAATGCTGCAGACTTTGATGTAAAGGGGAAATTTGATATTAGGTGATCACTGGTCACCAGAGCCCCCCTTACATAAATGTGCACAGCATTCCCCTTTACATCAGGGTCCCACAGAGTTCAATGGGACCTATGATGTGGGTGGATCTCTTTCACAGATCACCTTCTGCAGAGTTAATGCACTAAGGTAAGGGGGGGGGGGTTCTGATACCTGAATACCTTACTATAATCTCTCCTTCTTACATCAGTGATTCCCCCCCTCGGACTGGCCTTGCAGCGCTGTCACTGACCTTCTCTCAGGTGCACCATGCACAGCTCAGTCAGACTCTGGGCTCCAACTTGGCACCTCTGGTTTTATCCTATATTCTCCTCTCCACAGTCCACACACGTCTGACTCCTGCTGAGACCCCTGTCCTGGCAGCACTCCCACTCTTAATTCCTTTGTAGGCTCCTCCCCAGAGACTGCAGACCTGATACAGGAGATAATCAGAGAATGCAAACATGATACAGGAGATGGTCAGAGACTGTAAGGCCATGATGTAGGAGATGGTCAGAGATTGTGCTGACATGACACAAGAGATGGTCATAGACTGTGCGGACATGACACAAGAGATGGTCATAGACTGTGCGGACATGACACAAGAGATGGTCATAGACTGTGCGGACATGACACAAGAGATGGTCATAGACTGTGCGGACATGACACAAGAGATGGTCATAGACTGTGCGGACATGACACAAGAGATGGTCATAGACTGTGCGGACATGACACAAGAGATGGTCATAGACTGTGCGGACATGACACAAGAGATGGTCATAGACTGTGCGGACATGACACAAGAGATGGTCATAGATTGTGCGGCCATGACACAAGAGATGAACATAGACTGTGCGGATATGATACAAGAGATGGTCAAAGACTGTGAATACCTGATGTAGGAGATGGTCAGATACTGTGCAGCCATGACAAAGGAGGTGGTCAGAGACTGGGTGTCTATGATACAAGAGATGGTCCGAGACTGCAGACATGATAAAGGAGATGGTGAGACACTGTGGCCATGACACAGGAGATGGTGAGACACTGTGTGGCCGTGACACGAGACTGGGCAGACATGATACAGGAGATGGTCAGAGACTGAACCCATGATACAGGAGATGGTCAAGCTGCAGTCATGATACAAGAGATTGGCACAGACCATGCGTATATGATGAGACTGTGCGGCCATGACACGGGAGATGGGCATCGACTTTGTGGCCATGACACAGGAGATTGGCAGAGACTGGGCGGATATACCGGAGATGGTTAGAGACTGCGCACATGATACAAGAGATGGTTAGAGACTGGGTGGCCATGACATAGGAGATGGTTAGAGACCATGCAGGTATAATACAAGAGAAGGTCAGAGACTGGGCAGACATGATACAGGAGATGGTCAGAGACTGTGAACCCATGATACAAAAGATGGTAAGACATTACACAAGAGCTGGTCAGAGACACTTCGGCCACGACACAGGCGATGGTCAGAGACTGTGTGGATATGATACCGGTAATGGTTAGAGACTGCGCACATGATACAAGAGATGGTCAGAGACTGGGTGGCCATGATACAAGAGATAGTCAGAGAATGTGCGGCCATGACACAGGATATGGTCAGAGACTGCAGACATGATAGAGGAGATGGTCAGAGACTTAACCCGTGATACAGGAGATGGTCAAACTGCAGTCATGATACAAGAGATTGGCACAGACCGTGCGCATATGATGAGACTGTGTGGCCATGACACAGAAGATGGTCAGAGACTGTGCAGCCATGACACAGGAGATGGTTAGAGACCGTGCAGGTATAATACAAGAGATGGTCAGAGACTGTGTAGACATGATATAGGAGATGGTCAGAGACTGTGAACACATGATACAAAAGATGGTCAGACATTATACAAGAGCTGGTCAGAGATATCAACTTGCGCGATTACAACTGATCCAAAACATGGCGGCAAGGCTGATAACAGGAAAAAAACCCTGGGAATCCATCTCTCCTTCACTGAGGAGCTTACATTGGCTAACCGTAAAAAATCGGATCACGTTCAAGACCCTGTGCCTCACCCACAAATGCGTGCATAGAGAAGCTCTGCAATACCTAATGGAGAAAATAAATCATTACACACCAAACCGCAGTCTTCGATCAGCCAACAAAAACCTCCTCGTGCCCAAAGCCCGGTATAAATCCAAGGATGATCGGAGATTCGCTGTTCAAGGGCCTCGGCTATGGAATGCTCTACCAATCAACATCCGCCTGGAAGAAAATCACCTGGCTTTTAGGAAAAAACTCAAGACCTTCCTCTTTTAGCAGATGATCAAAGCTCGCCACAGCGCCTAGAGGCGATTCAGTTCGCATTGTGCGCTATACAAGTATTTCATTCATTCATTCATTCAGAGACACTTCGGCCATGACACAGGAGATGGTCAGAGACTGTCTGGATATGATACCGGAGATGGTCAGAGACTGCGCACATGATACAGGAGATGGTTGATGACTGCAGACATGATACTGTGACTGTGTGGATATGATACAGGAAGGAACTGGTCAGAAACTGCGGACATGACTCTGCCACTCTGCTTATACTCACCCTTCTTTCATGTGGGGGTAAGTAGAGAGTCCTTTGCCCTGCAGAAACTATTCACATGAGCTGGAGCTAGCATAACTTTTTTTTCATCACTGGCACAAGTAAATGTTGTGGTGGGGGGGCCCCAGGCTGTACATAGCTCTTCATGCCCACATAGATGAGAGAGAAGTAACTTGAAGTGCCCACCCCATGTCCACACTTCAGGACTGTCCTATTACAGATTCAGTCTCCCCCCAGCACACACTGTATAGCTACCATAGACAATGCTGTACAGAGCCACTATAATGAGCAGAAATTACACCGTTCACTTATGTCCAGTCCTAAGCACACAACCCCTGTCATCACCGTCTCTCCCTCCTCCCGGGATATTCATGCTCCTCTGAGTACCCACTACATACACAGTACTGAGAGCCAGGCAGATGTGGTGGGTGAGGCGGGAGATGTCAGCAGTGCCCTCATTGGATACAGGGAACAGGGCTGCAGAGTGTTGTTTTGATGTAACCTCTGATTGGCAGAATGTGTGATATACGGGGCAGTGTTTAAGCAGCGATACACAGTGAGTGAAAGGGGAACCTGGCTGGGAGGAAGGCACCTTTTGTTAGGACATGGCGCTCTGTGGCCCCAGCTTGCCCTACAGCCAGTTCAGGTCTGGGGACATTCCCTCCCACTCTCACAGTAGGCAAATAGAGTGGCTGCAAGGCACCTGTAAGGGTGAGGCCTTAGGTGACAGCCTAATTTGTCAAATTAGAGAGCCGCTTCTGAACTTAGCAAGACCAAATAGATTTGTAGTTTTCCAAAAAGACAGAGTTTAAAATGTATTCAAGAATAATAAAAAAAAAATGATAAAAAAAGGCCCCTTTAACACGGGCACCTCCATGAAGTGAGATCCACTTGCTCAGCGGAGGATCTCTCTGCTGAGTAGCCTGTTCTAGTATATAGGGCAATTGGATTGAAACGGACTGCTGGTCTGTTTCCATCCAAAGCCACCCGATCCACCAGATGGATGGGGAATAGGTCCCTCATCTGTCTGTTTTTGGTGGACAGGATCGCATGGTGGCGGGTGTCAGCAGACTTGTTCGCTGACATCAGCCGTTCCATAGAAGAGACTGGAGGCCCCGATCAGGGTCACCTGAAAAACTAACATTCACTTCTATGACCGGCTGTGTGCCCCGCCTTTCAGGATGTTGGAAAACAATACCTTTTTTTAATTCGGCATATTTTACACCTGCAAACGTCCATGTGCATGTATATGTATGCATAGTTGTATGCTGGTACTTCTCACCTTTATTTATATTTGTTTTAGAAGTAAAGTAACATACAGCTTTTTACTTATAGACATTGAAAGAAAAGAAGCAGGGAAAAATAAAAGTTTAAAAAGGGGCAAAATTAGGTTAGCTGTCTGGGCTAAAGATATGCAACTCTTACAAGCAGTACAAAGAGAAGGAACACCCCATTACATAACCACATGAAAACAGCTGACACTGTACTAAATGACTCATTAACATCCACATTTACCATGGATTGATCCAAATTCAATGAAAAGTCACCATTGTTTCTGGCTGTATTAAACATAGCTCTTTTCATACCTTAACACATCAAAGGAATTGATCACTTATGATTTAAATGCAGCAATTCAAGTTTTCTTGATCAGCCTGCTTGGGTTGTATATACTACAATTTGATACACAATTTGCTAAAAAAAAAGTTTTTTTTCTTTCTTTAAATGGTAAAAAAGGCAGTTTTCAGCATTTCCATATTTATAGATATCAGACCATATTGCTGTGAAACCATACTCCTAGAATTTCAAACAGGGATTTGTTACCCTGCACGTGATAAACCGTAGAGCAGTGTTGGTCAACTTTTATCAAGGATAAAGGACCCCCAACTGCAGCCCCTGACATCACCAAGGGGCCACAAATAATATTCAGCATATGTAATGCTATAAAAGACTGCATACATATTACAGGAGATGGTTACAGACTGGAGACAAAAGGTGGTCTGTTGAATTTCTACCAATTCAGAGGAGTCAGCTGCATTCTAAGGGCCGGTTCACACTGCAGGCGAGGCGAGGCGACTCCGACTTGCCTCGCCGCGACCTCAGCGGCAACTTGCAGATGACTTCTGTATAGAAGTCAATGCAAGTCGCCCCGAGGTCGCCCAAAAGTAGTACAGGAACCTTTTTTCTGAGTCGGAGTGACTCGAGTCGCTCCTCTCAGAACGGTTCCATTGTACAGAACGGGGGCGACTTGCGAGAGCGAGGCGAGTCGTGTCGCCTCGCATCGCCCGCTGTGTGAACCGGCTCTAACAGTGAGTGGTCCAGCCAAATTGACAAAAATCAATTACTCAACTTTTGTTGAAGGACTTGGGCCTACCATTGTTGGCCGAACAGTGTCTGCAGCTAAACAGCTGCTTTAAGGCCCACTGTTAGAATAAAATAGTCTGGCAGGGGAGATTCATCCATCTGCACTATCATAGATGCAGGAATCTCTTTATAAGATTTGTTGTTGACAAGTTAACCACTTGCCGACCAGCTCCTGTACATATACGGCTGCACTTTGAAGATGGATATCTCGGTAGCGGCAGCAGCTGTTGCTGCAACCGAGATATCCATCTTTTCAGGAGCCGTTGGATTTACGATAACGGTGGTCTCTGTGGCGGAATTAACGCTAGATCACAGTTATCCTTAGGCGATCGGGTCCTCTCAGTGCCTAGGTATGGAGATGAGTGAGGCTAAGATGGCCCCCACTGGTCTCCATAGCGGGGCGGAAGCAACATCAAAACGTCACTTCCGCCCATAGCTCTTAAAGGCACATTTTTTCAAATTACATTTTTTTTTTATTGCATTTTAGTCCAAATATGAGATCTGAGGACTTTTTGACTCCAGATCTCATATTTAAGAGGACCTTCCATGTTTTTTTCTATTACAAGGGATGTTTACATTCCTTGTAATAGGAATAAAAGTGACCCAATTAAAAAAAAAAAAAATGAAAAAATGAATAAAATTGAGTAAAATAAATAAGAAAAACATATTTTTTAAAAGCCCCGTGCCGACGAGCTTGCGTGCAGAAGCGACGAGCATACGCGAGCAGCGCCCGCATATGAAAACGGTGGTCAAACCACACAAGTGAGGTATTGCCGCAATGGTTACAATGAGAGCAATAATTCTAGCCCTAGACCTCCTCTGTAACACAAAATATGCAACCTGTAGAATTTTTTAAACGTTGCCTATGAAGATTTTTAAGGGTAAAAGTTTGACGCCATTCCACAAGCAGGCACAATTTTGAAGCGTGTCATGTTGGTAATAAATGAACTTGGTGTAACATTATCTTTCACAATATAAAAAAATTGGGCTAACTTTACTGGCGTCTTATTTTTTTATTCAAAAAAGTGATTTTTTTCCAAAAATGTGCGCTTGTGAGACCACTGCGCAAATACGGTGTGAACATTTTTTATTCTCTAGGGTGTTAGAAAAAAATATATATATAATGTTTGGGGGTTCCAAGTAATTTTCTAGCAAAAAAAAACTGTTTTAAACTTGTAAACACCAAAATCTCAAAACGAGGCTAGTCCTTAAAGAGGGATTCCACCAAAAAAAAAAAAATATTAAAAGCCAGCAGCTATAAATACTACAGCTGCTGACTTTTAATAAATGGACACTCACCTGTCCCGGGTTCCAGCGATGCCGGCAGCCGAGGCCGATCGATTGCTCCGCCCTCGGCTGCTGCCGCCACCATTCTAGGTGAGGGAATCAGGAAGTGAAGCGAATCGGCTTCACTTCCCGGTTCCCTACTGCGCATGCGCGAGTCGCGCAGCGCAATAGGAATTCTCTGCGCTGTCTCTGAGACCCCTGTGTGTCCCAGCAGACAGCGCGGCAGGACAGGAAATGGCGTAGACTCCCACGGGAGTCTATGCCCGGAAGTGGGTGTAAATACCTGTCTTTGACAGGTATCTCCACCCCCTCCCCCCTGAAAGGTGCCAATTGTGACACCGGAGGGGGGGAGGGTTCCGATCAACGGAGGTCCCACTTTAGGATGGAACCCCGCTTTAAGTGGTTAAAAAATGATTTTTTTTTGCTATGAAAGTACTTAGAATACCCAAACATTATACTTTTTTTTCCTAACACCCTAGAAAACTTTTACCCTTAAAAATCTCCATAGGCAACATTTAAAAAATTCTACAGGTTTCATGTTTTAAGTTACAGAGGAGGTCTAGGGCTAGAATTACTGCTCTTACTCTACCGATTGCAGCGATACCTCACGTGTGTGGTTTGAACACCTTTTTCATATGCGGGCGCTAGTCACGTATGCATTTGCTACTGCATGCAAGCTCGCTGGGACGAGACGCTTTTTAAAAAAAAAATTATCATTTATTTTACCTTTTTTATTACATTTTTACACTGTTTTTAAAAAAAATTATGTTACTTCTATTCCTATTACAAAGAATGTAAACATCCCTTGTAATAGAAAAAAAGCATGGCAGGTCTTCTTAAATATGAGATCTGGGGTCAAATAGACCTCAGATCTCATATTTACCTTGAAATGCAAAAAATAGTTGTCATAAAAAAAAAAAAAGAGACCCTTTAAGAGCTATGGGGGGGAAGTGACGTTTTGACATCGCTTCTGCCCTGCAATGATATGGAGACAGGTGGGGGGCCATCTTCCCCTCACTCGTCTCCATGTCAGGCCACAAAAAGGACCCAATCGCCTATGCCACTGCCGACGGCTCTGGTAAGCGGCGGAGGGTACCGGAGCACTGCTGGGGGGGGGGCTCCTCTCCTGCCGCCGATAAAAGTGATCTTGCGGCAAATCTGCCGTAGAGACCACTTTTATCTTAAACCGGACCGCTAACTGAAGAAGAGGATACCAGGGTTAAGGCAGCCATCTGCTGCCATAACAACAATATCCACCTTTAAAGTACCAACATATAATGACAGTGGGTGGTCCAGAAGAGGTTAATTTTTTTTTTATTATGACCAGCATAAGGGTAAGTGGCAGGGGACATGTTAAATGAGCCTGCTAGTGATCATGGCCATTACAGCCTACAACTTTTACAAACCATGGGTTCCACTCCTTACTGAGCCACCTAATTTTCAGTTATACCCTATATTAAAACACATTTTATTTAAATTTAGCACTCGCTAATGTATGTCAATTTATCTCTTATACCCCTAAAGTGTGCCACTAAACGTTTATCAATTTTTTTTCTAGGCATTCGTTAATGCTTTGGAAATAATTAATTTGTTTGTATACAATGTTTTATACAGTGTTCAGACTATTATACGGAAATTAATATAACAGTTAAGATAGTTAAAGGGGTTGTAAAGCTTTGTTTTTAAATTTTCTAAATAGGTACCTTTAAGCTAGTGCATTGTTGATTCACTTACCTTTTGCTTCGATTTCCCTTCTAAATGTTTTTTTTCTTTGTCTGAATTTCTCACTTCCTGTTTCTCCTCATTACACTTCACACCGTTATCGGAGCCGTGTTCAGTCAGCCAGAACAGCTTACTGAACAGCTTACTGAGGAGGAACAGGAAGCAAGAAATTCAGACAAAGAAAACAAAGAAAAAAAAACATTTAGAAGGGAAATCGAAGGAAAAGATAAGTGAACCAACAATGCACTAGCTTAAAGGAACCCATTTAGAAAATAAAAACAAACCTTTACAACACCTTTAACAGATGTACCCCCTCATTGTACAAATACTGCAACAACAAACTACTAAATGGAACATTCTCCCCCAAGTTCAGATGAAATGTTGCTCAGCTGTACCCCAACTTTCACTGGTCATAAGGGAAAAAAAGCACCAGACTAAGTTCCACAATTACACCAAACTCTACTGTCCCTTGCAACATCCAGAAAAGATATAGAAATAGATAATCACAATGATAAAAAGCATATTAGATGTACATGTAAAAATGTTTAATAATAAACAGGCTAACTCCCATTACAAACAATTGGGAAGCAGGAACAGAGTGTTGACTCCTTAAAAAATAGAGGGACCTGAACAAGTCCTTTCAGTACCTACAGGATCATCAGGTATTATTTGAATAAAGCTGCAAATTTTAGCTTATTAAAAAGTACAGTAATACCTTAAAGCGCAGATGAGATTTTAGCGTTCAAACTAACATATAGAATGATAGGTAGTGAATTCTATGTGTTTCTAAATACTGTCTATATCCCTGGCAATGCATGAAAGAGAATTGGTAAAATTACTGTTGTATGATGTAAGAATTCTTATTAGACTAGATTTACACTGGTTAATTCATTCTGCACATTGATCTGCTAGAATGAACCAGTCTTACTGGCAGTTACCCAAGGACAAAATGCCACTTGACTGAATTAATACTGCCCTCTTGTCACTTTAGTTATTTGAGATTATTTACATTGCTGCTCATATGGCCCTGTTCGGCCTCCACCAGAGCTAATTGTATGTGTTCCGGATTTTAATTGGCTTCTTTAATGTTGCCCGAGGAAGAAAACGCTCTCCTTTGCCTCACACCAGCCTCTTAGCCCAGTGCAGTAATAGCTACAATTAAGAACATCTAAATCCTGCTCTAATCTTGTGCCAGAACACAGGGTGAATTTTGCCTACTTCACAAACAATTTAACATGAAATTTTATTTATCCTTTGCTGCAGAGCTTTGAAAAAAATAGATGGGAGAAATGAAAACAAATGATGCAGCTTAACAGAAAAGGTGTACTTTTTTCCTCTAGGCTTATGACACCCAACTCCCAAGCTTCTAAATAAAAGAAAGAAGACCTTCACCGTGGAAGTTGTACCTAAAAAGAAAAAAAAAAAAGAAAAAGCAAACTAGGGGGCAAAGAACTAAACTGCAGTACAAGTATTACCTGTAGGCTCCCTGCAAATGAATATTTTCCTCAATTATTGACTTATGGTATTTTCAGCACCACATCTCTGTGTGCACATGATCGTCTTAGTGGAGAAGCAAAGATTCTCTGTTTCATATTAGAGCTGCCCCATTGATGGCTGGTGGGGTAAGATTCAAGAAGCTGCAGAGGAGATGGGGGGGGAAGCATGGATCCAGAAAATTGGCGAGATCCTGGCATAGCAAGGCCTCAGGTACAGCTTCCACTCTAGCAAGGGAACAACAAGCAGCACAGTAGTGACATCACCAGAAATCACCCCAGTTCTCATCAGACTAATAGATTTAGATGTTGCACATATATGGCATTGAATCCCAAGGTGCAGAAAAGCGACAGATAATTTAGAGAAGTAATTCAAGACAAAAAGTCCTTTTTTTTTTTAAGGTAATGCTTAGCCATAGACAACTTTACTAGAAGTTCCCTATTAGATAGCAAATCTCTACATTTTGAGTTCTGGGCCACTTTAAGAGGCAAAGGGAGAAACAAATATTTAACTGAAGGTAGGAGAGATATAAAATACCCCCCAAAACTTCATAAATACCCCCTGTTCACAAATTTCAACCCCAGTCACCCCACTAAGGACTTTGCTCAGTCTCACTGTGATGGCTCACTTACCTCTCCTCCTGGCAGTCAGCTGGTGGACCGATCTTCTGCCTCCTGAGTCCTATCCTCCTGTCAGGTCCTGGCTCAACACCGGCCTAGTGGCAGGGCACCCCGAGAACACTATGATCTCCTGCCCTGAGGTGGCAGTAGAACCCTGGATCTGGACACAGCCTCTGAGGGAGCATAGCTCTGAACAATCATCAGAGCCTAGGTGAGTGGGGTGATGGGCAGATCCTTCCTTCCGCTCTGCTCTCCTGTGCTGTGCATGCTGGGATGCAACAGCATGCAGGGGAGAGGACACAGGTAGGGATGAGCTTCGAGTTCGAGTCGAACTCATGTTCGACTCGAACATTGCCTGTTCGCCTGTTCAGCGAACAGTGAACAATTTGGGCTGTTCGCAGCAAATTCGAAAAGCCGGAACACCCTATACAAGTCTATGGGAGAAATCTAAAGTGCTAATTTTAAAGGGTAATATGCAGGTTACTGTCCTAAAAAGTGTTTGGGGACCGGGTCCTGCCCCAGGGGACATGGATCAATGCAAAAAAAAGTTTTAAAAACTGCAGTTTTTTCAGGAGCAGTGATTTTAATAATGATTAAAGTGAAACAATAAAAGTGTAATATTCCTTTAAATTTCGTAGCTGGGGGGTATCTATAGTATGCCTGTGAAGGGGCGCATGTTTCTGGTGCTTAGAACTGTCCCTGCACAAAGTGTCATTTGTGCAGGAAAAAAAGTCTTTTAAAATCACTTGCGGCTAAATTGTCGGGTCTCCGTAATACAGAGAACACTCAAAGAGTGTTCTCTGTATTAGCCGACAATTCATTCATTCATTGATTTAAAAAAAAAAAAAAAAAAAAAAAAAAGCGTGGGGGTTCCCCTAAATTCAATTACCAGGCCCTTCAGGTCTGACATGGATATTAAGGGGAACCTTTATCCGAGCACGCAACCTGGCAGGCCGCAGGAAAAGAGGGGGGGACGAGAGAGCGGCCCCCCCTCCCTCCTGAACCGTACCAGGCCACATACCCTCAACATTGGGAGGATGCTTTGGGGGTCTGTGACCCCTCAAAGCACCTTGTCCCCATGTTGATGAGGACAAGGGCCTCATCCTCACAACCCTGGCCGTTGGTTGTGAGGGTCTGCGGGCGGGGGGCTTATCAGAATCTGGAAGCCCCCTTTAACAAGGGGACCCCCAGATCCCGGCCCCCCCCTGTTTGAAATGGTAAGGGGGTACAAAAGTACCCCTACCATTTCACAAAGAAAGTGTCAAAATGGTTAAATAAGACAAACACTTTTGAAAAATTCCTTTATTAAAAATGAAAAAAATAAAAAAAAGATTCCAGCGGTGCTAATCCACTCTTGCTATCCAGCGACGGATCTCCGGGGTCCAGCGATGGATGATCATATCCAGCGACGGGGGATCTCTCAGTCCAGCGCTGTCCATACATCCTTCTTCTGTCTCCACTCCGGAGACACTGCAGAGAGCCCAGCGCTGACGTTTCTTATATTAGGAGGGCGGGGCCACCCGTCACCTGACCCCGCCCCCTCTGACGCTGGTGAAGGGAGCCAGGGGTTCTCCAGTGACGTGTGGGTGACCCCGCCCCCTCTGATGTAACGGAAACCTGCTGGACCCCGGAGATCCGTCGCTGGATAGCAAGAGTGGATTAGCACCGCTGGAATCTTTTTTTTATTTTTTTCATTTTTAATAAAGGAATTTTTCAAAAGTGTGTTTGTCTTATTTAACCATTTTGACACTTTCTTTGTGAAATAGTAGGGGTACTTTTGTACCCCCTTACCATTTCAAACGGGGGGGGTCGGGATCTGGGGGTCCCCTTGTTAAAGGGGGCTTCCAGATTCTGATAAGCCCCCCGCCCGCAGACCCTCACAACCAACGGCCAGGGTTGTGAGGATGAGGCCCTTGTCCTCATCAACATGGGGACAAGGTGCTTTGAGGGGTCACAGACCCCCAAAGCATCCTCCCAATGTTGAGGGTATGTGGCCTGGTACGGTTCAGGAGGGAGGGGGGCCGCTCTCTCACAAATGACACTTTGTGCAGGGACAGTTCTAAGCCCCAGAAACATGCGCCCCTTCACAGGCATACTATAGATACCCCCCAGCTACGAAATTTAAAGGAATATTACACTTTTATTGTTTCACTTTAATCATTATTAAAATCACTGCTCCTGAAAAAAACGGCCATTTTTAAAACTTCTTTTTGCATTGATCCATGTCCCCTGGGGCAGGACCCGGGTCCCCAAACACTTTTTAGGACAGTAACCTGCATATTACCCTTTAAAATGAGCACTTTCGATTGTGAATGTTCGAGTCCCATAGACTTTAATAGGGTTCTAAAGTTCACACGAAGTTTAGGTCTGTTCGCAGGTTCTGGTGCGAACCGAACAGGGGGGTGTTCGACTCATCCCTAGACACAGGAGAGAGAGAGAAAGAAAGCTCCCAGCCGCTGTGCGGTGCACCCCATGCACCCTCCCAGGTTTGGCATTGTCTGCGGGCCATTTGTAACTGGTACGGCTCGTGGGCCAGTACTTTGAGACCCCTGCCCTAAAGGAACCTTCAGGAAGGACAAAGAGGAAATCCGATTTTTCTAAAAAAGATCGTAGCCAAGAAGCTGATCCTCACAGCGCATACCATGTAGAGACAGTGGAGAGAAACCTTGGGATGTTTCTGAACTGGACATAAGGAGAGAAGGATAATGTAGGAGTTAAGGTGGAAGGAGGGAATTGCCTTAAGGAGAAAGGGGGGCTTGGGCCATAGAACAACCTTATCCCTGTGAAACACTGGGATAGGCTCTTCACATGATAAGACAACACAAAGCATGAAAGCAAAGAGGAAAAAAAAACTTGCATGTGGGACCAGAAAAGGGACTATCAACTATCACTAAGGCTGCTTTCACACTGGGGCGAGAGCAGCGTCGGCGGTAAAGCGCCGCTATTTTTAGCGGCGCTTTACCGTCGTTTTAGCGGCGGTGTGCGGGCGCTAGCGGGGTGGTTTTAACCCCCGCTAGCGGCCGAAAAGGGGTTAAACCCGCCCGCAAAGCGCCGCTGCAGTGGCGCTTTGCCGGCGGTATTGCCGCGGTGTCCCATTGATTTCAATGGGTAGCAGCGGTATAGGAGCGGTGAATACACCGCTCCTTCACCGCTGCAAAGATGCGGCTGGCAGGACTTTTTTCACCGTCCTGCCAGCACATCGCTCCAGTGTGAAAGCCCTCCGGCTTTCACACTGGAGTTAAAGGGGCCGGTTTTTTTCAGGCGTTACACAGGCGCTATTTATAGCGCTGTAACGCCTGAATACCGCCCCAGTGTGAAAGCAGCCTAAGGGAGAACAATGTGTGCAACACCCTGCACAAAGGCCTTATCCAAGTAGTCCGAGGCCAACAATCTCTGAAACAGAACAGCCAGGGCTGAGATTGTCCTCTAAGTGGTAATTAAGGGCAGATGCTGGCCCAGACCAGACCAAAGAAAGAACAGGATGTGCCTCATGGAGTACTTACTAGGATGCTATTTCCTACACTTGCACAGCACAAAGGAGGTCTTCCAGCTGCAATGTTAGACTTTGCAGGGAGACAACATCCTAGATTTATATTTTTTATCTTCTTTATCCCTCAATACCTGCATTTCAATGGCCATGCTATCAAAACCAGCAATTAAGAAACACCATTGTGGCATTGTCCAAATAGATTTAAATTGATAGACTGTACAGTTGAGCATTGCAGGGACAACTAAATTGTCATGAGTGTCAGGATGTTATGGGGAAGTGTTGATAGTGTCAAACTTCCTCCTCCAACTAAGTTCCCCACACTGAGAAGGCATCCTGGACTTCTTATACCAACAGCCTGAAATCCATCATGGGAAATTTTCCACATATTTAGGAAAAGAGTTTTCCTGACTGAAGCACTGAATTGAAAATCTACCACTCTAGGAAGAGGGTCTAAAGACTGTGTTTGTCCCAAGCAGCTAGAATGTTGAGCTGCAATGGTCTGGCATAACACTTGGCGTATGGTACTGCTTTCAAAGAGGCCACCATCGGGCCAAAGATCCTCGTACAGGTACAAATTGAAGGTTGATTTTGGGATCGAAGGGTATGAACACTTGAATGGACAGACAGAAGGTTGTCACGGTGGAGAAAGATCCTGGACAGCACCATATCCAATATCAGGCCCAGGTACTCCAATAAATTAATTGTTTCCGGCGATGACTTCCAAAGATTGAGCATACATCCAAATCAGCTGAGTCTGCACCATCCATTGGCTGACAGGGTTTGCATGAACTGGTCCTTTAAAAGAAAATTGCATACAGCATAAGTAAGCATCTCTAATGTCCACAGAGGCCAGAAGGACTCCTGACAGAAAGGGGGGGGGGGGCAATGACTGACCTGGCCTATCCAGTGTGGAACTTTTGGACTCACAGAAACAAGCTGAGCTCTTTCAGATCCACAATGGGTCAAGTGCTTCCATCTGCCTTGGGTACAGTGAACAGGTTTGAGTAGAAAACCTGGAACTCTTCCCAGTCCAGAAATAAGGCAACACCCCCTGTGGGAGAAGCTGTTAAATAGCAGATCCATCCTTTTAACAGCTTCCCCGATGACAAACTTGAGAGCAGAGCACGGGGATGTGGTGAGTGGGGGTAGTACTGGGGTACCATTTGAGCAAGAGGATCATTAGCCTGTGAACAGAATGTAGACTCATCCTATCTGGCAAAGTGTATCCACTAAGCCATCAATGCAGTAGCATAATACAGCCACGGGCAAAAGCTCCAGTTGGTGGTTTATGAAGAAATTTTTTTAAATGGAGCCAGGGTCCCTGACCATGTGCTTAGTCCACACTGCAATGGTCTGGCAGACAGCCATAGATGCAAACGCAGGTTGAATGGAGGGACCTGCCAGAGAGAACAGGGCCTTACAAGAGGGTTTCTTATCCATAGGGTCCTTGAAAATGGGATTATCCCCCACAGCAACCATTGAGGTCTTGAGAAAAAATGCCTTCCACTTCTGGAAACTGGAACTTCCACTTCTAGCTTTAACTGTGTCTGGGCTAAACCCAGATATTCTAAGCTAGGAGTTGGTTCCAGCACAGATGTTTAAGGGGAGAGCATCCAGCTGAACATGTGAAATATCTGGACACTTATGGCTACATTCTCTGCCAGAACCTTTGCTGACTGTTCACTTAGTAGCAGGTTGTCTAGATAGCCCATAATCTGCATGCCCTGACAGTGCAGTAAGGCTGGAAAAGGACCCACAGCAAAGCGTAGACGTTACAAATTAAAGTGTCACTAAATGCCCAATTGTTTTTCATTTTAGATGGAGTAAGGCCTGTCAGTTTTCTTTTTTTGCCACCTGGGCCCCAGTGCAGAGATCACTTCACTTCCTGTCCCATAGCCAAAACAAGGAGTGAGAGGAAAATCGCTACTTTGAACCGTGTTTACACTTTTTAAATCATAATGGCAACAGAAACTAGCCAAATGACCCCGATCAAAAGTTTACATACCCTGGTGACTTTGGCCTGATAGCATGCTTACAATTTGACACAGAGGGGTTTGAATGGCTAGTAGCCTCCCTGGCGGTATTCCAGAGTCTGGCTCGGGTGAGATTTCAGTACCATAAGCGGTATTCCCGAGCCAGATCCATGTAGGGCAGTGATGGCGAACCTTGGCACTCCAGATGTTTTGGAACTACATTTCCCATGATGCTCATGCACTATGCAGTGTAGTTGAGCATCATGGGAAATGTAGTTCCAAAATATCTGGAGTGCCAAGGTTCGCCATCACTGATGTAGGGGTTTACTTCCCTTGTCCCCTGGATCCAGCGATGTCTCCCCGCTGTGATCAGCAAGCCGCCGTGTCTCGCTCGATCTGTCACAGTGCCGAGCTCCGTTCCCTGCGAGCATTGCGATGCACGGGGATGGAGTTCGGCGCCAAATAAAAAAAGTAAAAAATACAGTATACTGTAATCTTACAGATTACAGTACTGTATCAAATAATTACACATCCCTTTTGTCCCTAGTGGTCTGTCTTGCGTCCTGCATGCAGTTTTATATTATAAATACTATTCTTTATGCCAGGAAACTGGAGATTGTCCATAGCAACCAAAAAATGTCAGTTTACATCAAAAGTGTCTTTAGACCAGCTAGAAAACAGCGATAATAAATTAGAATTACTTGCAAAATTGAGCGATAGTAATTTGAGGGAAAATTCATCAAGAAACACTAAAAGTAATGCGACAATTCTGCAACTCAGAACATTTCAGTGTTTTTTTTTTATTTGATTACATTATTGAATCATTTTTATTGTTATAATTATTTATAGTATATATATATATATATATATATATATATATATATATATATATATATAAAAATAAAATATTATAATTTATGATTTCGTATTTCAAATTTTATCATACCCGGGATGTCTATTAGACTCTTGTTTGGATGGATTTAAGTGAATTATTTCTAAGAATTACAGGCCTACAATATAAAAATCCCAAATTTCCATGCAAAATAATGGTACCACTTTCAGCACCTAAAATCTGAAATAATCATACCGCTAGGGAGGTTAAAAGGTAACCATCCTCATCTGTGATCTGTTTGCTTGTAGTTAGCATGTGTGTATAAAAGGTCAATGAGTTTCTGGACTCCTGACAGACCCTTGCATCTTTCATCGAGTGCTGCACTGTTGTTTCTGGATTCTGAGTCATGGAGAAAGCAAAATAATAGTCAAAGGATCTGCGGGGGGAAAGGTAGTTGAACGGTATAAAACAGGAAAGGCATAACAAAAAAAAATAAAAATGAGGGGTTCTGTTGAAACCAAATCATGGTCAGGTAGATCAACTAAAATTTCAACCACAACTGCCAGGAAAATTTTTCAGGATGCAAAGAAAAACCCACAAATAAATTCAGGTGAAATACAGGACTCTGAAAACATGTGGTGTGGCTGTTTCAAGATGCACAATAAGGAGGCAGTTGACGAAAGATGGGCTGTATGGTCGAGTCGCCAGAAGAAAGCAATTACTACACAAATGCCACAAAGTATCCCGCTTACAGTGCGCCAAACAACACAGAGACAAGCCTCAAACCTTCTGGTACAAAGTAATTTGGGTTGATGAGATCAAATTTTGCTTTTTGGCCACAACCATAAACGCTACATTTGCAGAGGAGTCAACAAGGCCTATGATGAAAGGTACACCATTCCTACTGTGAAACACGGAGGTGGATCGCTGATGTTTTGCGGATGTGTGAGCTACAAAGGCACAGGAAATTTGGTCAAAATTGATGGTAAGATGAATGCAGTATGTTAGTTATCAAAAAATACTGGAGACACATTTGCATTCATCAGCCAGGAAGCTGCACATGGGACGTACTTGGACATTCCCACATGACAATGATCCAAAACACAAGGCCAAGTCGACCTGTCATCGGCAACAGTGTTATAAAGTGAAGGTTCTGGAGTGGCCATCTCAGTCTCCTGACCTCAATATCATTGAGCCACTCTGGGAAGATCTCAAAAGTGCAGTTCATGAAAGACAGCCCAAGAATTTACAGGAACTGGAGGCTTTTTGCCAAGAGTAATGGGCAGCTTTACCATCTGAGAAGATAAAGAGCCTCATCCACAAATACCACAAAAGACTTCAAGCTGTCATTGATGTTAAAGGGTGCAATACATGGTATTAAGAACTGGGGTATGTAAACTTTTGATATGGGTCAAATGGGTAGTTTCTGTTGCCATTATGATTCAAAAAGAGTAAACACAGTTGATTGTCTAATTACACACACAACAAAATCTTATATATAAAAATGCATAACTTTTATTGTACAGAAATTAAAAAAAATCTTTAAAACATAATTGTACCTGAGTATTGAGTGTACCCGAGCATTGTGTGTATCTGACTATAGTGTGTGTATTGTTAGTATCCGAGTGTTGTGTGTATTGTGAGTACACGAGTGCTGCAAGTGCATGTGGGCTGTGAGTGCACATGGACTGTGAACTCATGGACTGTGAATGCACGTGGACTGTGAGGACCTGTGTATTATCTTGTTGAGTACCTGTGTATTGAGTATTAGTGTCAGGAAGCTAATTGTTAGTTATTTGGACAGAGTATAATCCCTAATCCTCATTAAATTAGTAGGTACGATGCCCGGTGGGTGTGGAGAGGCGACTCGGGGTACATCTTGCGGCATGTATGCGTTCCTTGATCATCCAATCGTGGGCGAATACTGCTGTGCAAAATGTAAGCACGTTGTTTCCCTGGAAGCCCAGGTTCTGAATCTAGGGAAGCAACGGTCAACACCAAGAAGGCTCTCTATACTTAAGAAGAGTTAGGATCATACCCGGCAGGGGCCAGCACAGAGGCGTGTGGAGATAAAGAGGGGAAAACACCAAAGCAGAGTAGATAGGTGACAGGAAGGGTAGAGAGGAAAGTGCCAGGGAGGCTGGTCCTGGGCTGGAACATCCCAATAAGTGTGCCCTGTTGAGTGACATTGGTAAAACCAGTCAGGGACCAGCACTGCTGGAGCTGAGCGACTCCACTTGCTGCAAGGGTAATAACTCCTCCAGTGAAAGTGGGAGTAAAGCCAAGGGAAAGGAAAGACAGATTCTGGTGGTAGGGGACCTGAAGCGCCAAACTGTATGTTGTCTACTGAGCGCTTGGGTTCAAGACATCACGAATCTGGTGGACAGATTACTGGGAGGGGCAGGGGAAAACCCAGCTGTCATGGTGCACATTGGGACCATGACAAAGTGAGAGGAAGATGAAGTGTCCTAAAAATGTATTTTAGGGACTTAGGAGCTAAATTGAGAAAAGGGACATCCAAGGTAGTACTCTCAGAAATACTTCCAGTACCTTGAGCCACACCAGAAAGGCAGAGGGAGATTAGGGAAGTAAACAAGTGGCTGAGGAGCTGGTGTAGAAAGGAGGGGTTTCGGTTCCTGGAGAACTGGGCTGACTTCTCAGTCAGTTACCAGCTCTATAGCAGCAATGGACTACACTTTCCAGAGGGTAGTAATGTGGGCATTAGTGGTAGGTTGACTAAAGCACCTAGAGGTAAGTATAGTAACAAGTCCTATTTGCAACCCAGGAGCACCCAACAAGGAGATAGTAAGTGACCGGTATAAACTATGTGGCATGTTTACCAATACCAGGAGTCTAGTGGACAAGATGGGAGAACTAGAGCTACTGTTGTATGAAGAGGATTTCGATTTTGTAGGAATTACAGAGACTTGGTTTGACAGCTCTCGTGATTGGCTTGCAACCATTCAAAGGTACTCCCTATATCGCAAGGATAGAGGGCAAAAAAGGGGGAGGGGGTATGCCTGCATTTTAAAAATTATGTACAAGTGAATGTGAGAGATTACATAACTAAGCGAGAAAGGGAGGAGGTGGAATCCTTACGGGTAGAGCTAAAAAGGGAGGAAAGGGGAAAGTAATACTGGGAGTATGCTATAGGCCCCCTAACCAGAGGGAGGAGGCAGAGGTGGACTTCCTATCACAATTTGGATTAGCGGCAAGAATGGGAAGTGTCACTATAATGGTTTTTTTTTATTATCCAGACAGACTGGGTGGAAGGAACCGCTCATTCATCTAAGGTTCTCCAGTTCCTAAATGTCTTGCAGGACAATTTCATGGGTCAGATGGTAAATGCACCAACTAGAAACAAAGCGTTACTAGACCTACTAATTACCAACAATACAGTCCTGATCACGGATGTGCAAATGCAGGGCAATTTAGGAAATAGCAATCACGGTCAATTTGTTTTAGTATAAATCATACAAACAAGAAACATAAGGGGAATACAAAGACACTGAATTTCAAAAGAGTCAACTTCCCTAAACTACGAGCCTTGCTAGAGGATAGTAATTGGGATAAAATCTTAGGAACAAAGAACACTAAGGAAAAATGGGTATGCTTTAAGAGCATATTAAATAAGGGTATTATCAGGTGAATCCCAATGGGAAATAAATTTAAAAGAGCTAAAAAAAAGTCCTGGGTAGCTTAACTCCAACGTACAAATGCATATAAAAGCAAAGCAGAAGACCTTCAAAAAATACAAGGCTGAGGCATTATCAGAATTCCAACTTTACAAAGAATGCAACAAGAAATGTAAGGGTGCAATCAGGGAGGCTAAGATAGAACATGAAAAGCACAGCGGAGGAGAGTAAAAAAAAAAATCCCAAGTAATTCTTTAACTGGTTCCCGACTGTCTCACGCAGATATACTGCAGCAAAAAGGCTCTCCTGGGCAAAATCGACCCTTTTTCTGGTACCTACGGGGTGCAAGGTGCTCAGTAGCCCAGCAGCGTACTGAGCGCCTTACACCCAGTTCATGGCCATTCACCCTGACACAGCTCACTGTCCAAATCTGACATTATCCACAAAAGTAACCCCAAGTGAGAATTCTGACAGCATCACAGACCACTCTGACTCAAGATTTGGGTTTCAAAAGCCAGTGACTTTTACAGGTGGCCTTGAGTCAGCAGGTCTGGCCTGTTTCGAAGAAGCCATGGACCATCTTCTAAAAGTCAGAGTATGCCTGTGTGCCAGGTTTAATTTAACCAGTTTGGTGCATTGAGAATCACTGGTTACTTCTCTTACTCTATTTTTCTGAGCAGTCCAGGCTGAATTTTCACTGGAGGAAAAGTTATACATTTGCCTAATCTGAAATCGGGATTATTAGAGCATCTACCAGTGCAAGAGGATACTTGATTCCTGGCCATAGGGGCAACTTGTTTTTAAACTGGAAGGCCAGGATACTTATTTCTGCAGTCCCCTTGCTCTGATATATAGGGTTCAAGCTGTTAGGGTGAAGGGTCCAGGCTGGGATTACTGATGTAATCCGGCTTCCAATAGTCCATTCCTGTGATGTGAACCTCAGTGATCATTGAACAGTTTTTTCAGTCCATGATATTTTTAGGTGTCTTCCTTCAATGCTGCATGACCCTTGGTACACCTCTTGTGACTAGCATGGTCTGACTGCACTCCGATTGGGTGTCCCTGATGAAGTGGGGTCCAGAGTGCTCTGCACCAATTTCATTGTTCTGAGCTCCAAGATGTTGATGGGGAGCTTGACTTCTTTGGATGACCATGTTCCCTTAACTATATGAGATTTCCACTTCTCCCCACCTTGAGAGGCTGGAATGTGTTATCAGTTTCCACTGAAACGGTGGACATCCAAGTCAGAGAATTTGTTCCATTCCAACAAAATGTTGTTTTGGAGGGGCCTTAAATGGAATTGGGTGAATGAATAGCCTTACATGAGGCCACAACGAGGTCCAGAACTTTCATGAAAAATCTCAGAGGGATGCATCTTTGATTTTAATACCTGAACAAGAGATTTGAGAGAGACCAGTTTTTTGGAATGTGTCAAATATTCCACCTGAAGGAAATGTCGGAGAGCGGAGTTCTGAAAGTGGTTTAGCCAACTGAAAGCCTGAAGTATCTGAATAGACTGTTGACATTTGCAGAAAGTAGAAGAGAGATGAATCCTTTAGAAGGTTGTCTACATATGTCCAGATTGCTCTGAGTTCTTAAGAGGGCAAGAAGGGGTGTACGTAGCGTTATGAATATTCTGAGAGCAGAGTAGGCAAAATAGGCCCTGATGAAGGGGATTTTGGAACTTTCTGCTATGAAAGAACGACCTTTTGTCCTGGCGTCTTTGAGGAATTTGTCAAATGTCTCATTAAAGAGACATCCTATTTTAAAAGACATATGTGTGAAGCATCTTTTAGAGGCAGCTTCAGCTGTGAAAACCTTTAGTCAAAAGTTTCTGCACATATGGACAGAAATCTGAGCCATTCTGGAGAATTGTATCATGACTTGATTGTGGGCATCAACACATGCAAAGCAGAGGCTAAGTTTTGTAAGTGCTCTGCCAAACAAGGTCCTGGAAGACAGGATCCTGTTGGATGTTCATTGTCCTAGTTCAATTAGCTACGGTTTGACAAACAGAAATTGCAGCAATAAATGGTCGGAGAGCTGGGCCTAAAAGAGTAAAGATAAAAACAAGGCCAAGGATAAAGCCAAGCTAAAATTCCAAGCCTACTTACCAACCAGCCTGCAGACACCGGAATCAACCTGTCTAACGGTATGCGTTAAAAACAAGGGTTCAGTCTGCACACATTTGCAAATACATGCGTAAGCTACAGGCCCGCCAAGGCACCCTGGAATTTGGACTGATGAGTGACTCCACAGTGGAAGCACATGCATTCTGATAAGTAGGTGGGAGGCAGATGGACTGAAGGGAGCCCACCCCTTCTTAAAAGGTACAGGTGCACACTAAGCACCCAGCAAATCGCACAATGGCTGCAAGGGTGTCAATGCGTTGCCTGACCAATATAACATTTTTGCAAAAAAGAGGTCCACTACCCTCACCTATGACTGGCCATTACAGTAAGAAGCATTGGAGGGCAAAAAGATATAAACAAGGCTAAGGATAAATCCAAGGAAAAACTCCAAGCCTATTTACCAACCTGCGGACAACAAAATCAACCTGTCTAAAGCCTCGTACACACGATCGGATTTTCCGATGGGAATTGTGTGATGACAGGCTGTTGGAGGAAAATCTGACCATTTGTATGCTCCATCGGATAATTGTCAAATTTTTTGTGAACGCTGGATAGCAGGTTTTAAAATTTTCCGTGGGCAAATGTCTATTGTCAGATTTTCCAAGCGTGTGTACACAAGTCAGTCGGACAAAAGTCCAAAGTACAAACACGCATGCTCAGAAGCAAGGGCAAGCCAGAAGTGGTCAGTCTTGTAAACTAGCATTCGTAATGGAGAATTATCATTTGTGACGTGGCAAATTATGAAATCTCGAAATGCAGCACACATTCTCTTCTTCATTAATGAGATAATAATGAAGCTGCTTTGCTGGTGATACTGATGGAGTTATTGCAAACAAATTTTCAAAGGCTTTTTTTTTCTAGTGATATCAAGAATAATATTACCGTATATACTCGAGTATAAGCGGAGATTTTCAGCCTCTTTTTTGAGGCTGAAAGTGCCCCCCTCGGCTTATACTCGAGTCACCGCTGTCTGACTGCCCGAACAGCGTGTCGAGCAGACAGACAGCGGCCATTCTACCTTTCAAAAGCCGCGCCTCCGCCTCCGCCTGTGATAGGCGGAACACTCAATTTCCCAGCAGTCAGTGTTCCGCCTATCACGGACATCGGCTCATCCTCGGATGAGCCGATGTCCGTGATAGGCGGAACACTGACTGCTGGGAAATTGAGTGTTCCGCCTATCACAGGCGGAGGCGGGGCTTTTGAACAGGGGAATGGCCGCCAGGGCGCCGACGAAGAGCGGCGATCCTGGCATGGGACGACACGGAGGCTCGGGACAGGACGACACGGAGGCTCGGGACGGGACGACACGGAGGCTCGGGACGGGACGACACGGAGGCTCGGGACGGGACGACACGGAGGCTCGGGACGGGACGACACGGAGGCTCGGGACGGGACCGGACGGAGGCTCGGGACAGGTAGGCTGGACACACAAGGCTGCACGGACACACACACACACACACACACACGGATGGATGGATGGACACACACACAGGGATGGATGGATGGATGGACACACACACACACACAGGGATGGATGGATGGATGGACACACACACACACACACATGGATGGATGGATGGACGCACACACACACAGGGATGGATGGATGGACACACACACAGGGATGGATGGATGGACACACACACAGGGATGGATGGATGGACACACACACAGGGATGGACGGACACACAGGGATGGACGGACACAGAGGGATGGACAGGCATATCTCACCCTCGGCTTATACACGAGTCAATAGGTTTCCCAGTTTTTTGGGGGTAAATTGGGGGCCTCGGCTTATACTCGGGTCGGCCTATACTCGAGTATATACGGTATGCTTTTTTTAACTTTTTTTATTTGGGCAAGTTACCACAACACCATTATCCCGTAGTTTTTAAGATCAAAGATACAATAAAGAGAGGGAGACAAGCAGGGTGCATCACTGGGCCCTGGGCGATTAAGTGCCTGATTATTAAAAGTCAGAACCTGCAGTATTTGTAGCTGCTCACTTAATTTTTTTTCTTTTTTTAAGCAGAACACCACTTTAAGAGCAGAGGCTCTAATTCTGGGGGGCAGGATAAAAGTCCACTGATTTAGGGCCAGCCTTGTGTAGGGGAGAAGGAGTGGTCTCCAAACATGCATCATAAAAGATGATGGAGTAGAGGTGGAAGCGAGGACTGGATGCACACTGGACCGTATTGCTGACTGGGATGAGGTCACCGGTGGGCTTGTGGTGTGTTTCGGAGCATGTGCACTCAGGACATGGAGAAGATGCATGCTCCTTTCTCAAGCTCCCAAGTGCGCATGCTCCGAAATGCATAGAGAGCATGCTGGTGACATCATTGCGGTTAGCGCTGCGGTCCAGTCTGCATTCCAGCTCTCGCCTTTATGATGTGCCTATTTTCAAATTCCCAAATGTGAGTTTTACTTATTGTGTTTTGGAAGAAAAGTACCTGTAGTAAATGTAGTCTACAATCAGAGGTGCCCGGAACCTCATTAAAGGCTCTAGGAGGAAGTAGAAGTAATAGTGCAACCTATGGTGTGATAGAACACCTTGTCGTTCATCTGAGACTAAGCTCTGAATAGTAGAATTTTTGTGCCTAGTTTCAAAAGTTTAACACTGCATAATTGAATAAGTTTAAAACATATTATGTTCCTGATGGTTTTAACATATAAAAGGAATACTCTAGGTTACACATAAGTATAAAGCAAAAAACAGATGTCTCGTACTTGCTGTGGGACTACAGAAATTGTCCAACAAAACAGGGTTACCCTGCCTTACCTGTTCAAGTCACTTGTTCCTATATAGGATTCAGGCTTTGTCCGACACAGTGGGCATACAGCCTGGAAGGGTCTGTGTCTATATGGAAGGACCATGACCCTGGACCCGTATAGTACCCTTCAGCTAACTACACATGTTGTTCCCAAGCAGGATCCAGTGCCTGAAGGAAAATTACAAGTGGTCACCACGGTATGTAATCCAGGTACAGTTCCCAAAGTACTACAGAGGTTTTACCAGATGCACTTCTACTGTTGTATTAGAAGATAGTGAGGAGTTGATAAAGAACCTGAAAAGAAAAACTAGTTAAGCCAAGAGGCATTTCTACATAAGGTAAAAGAGGTTCATCACCTTAGGACCAAGTCGTGTGGGGTTATAGTGGGACGCCTAGGGTTTTTTCCTCAAAGGGTTTGCCAGTATCTAATCTCCAGAAAGTACCAGCCTATAACCCAGGGTTTATGAATATCAAGCTTGTGCCCTGTACTGTACGATTCAGTACAGATATTTGTTTGTATATCCTATTTATATATTTTAAGACATTCCCCTGTATGGATCCCTAAAAAAATTCTTCAAACTATTTGATTCCTCGCGCTCCTTCCTGTGAAATCTATTCCTCCCAGTTTCAGCAAGAAAATGTAGGCCCTGGACCCAAGGGGGGCTGGCCTGTCCAGATCTGTACTCATACTATATGGCAGCGCTTCTCACACATGCTCAAAACGGAGCCATTTTGGATGACACTAACTCCTCTGTGGTATTAGAAGCAGCAGATTTGGGCTCCTATGAGTCTCTGCTTCCTCCCAATACAGGCAACAGCGAACATCAATCCCAATAACTTTTTCAATGCAGGCGGTACTCGAAGCCTGGCAATTGAAGGTGTCTAAGCATGTTTCCAACACCCACCTTTGGTCTCCTCACACACCCCTGTGATTAAATCCACTTCTCCCGGGAATTTCAGTCAATTCTGGATCTGACTGTCTGGGTGTCCAGGGGCATAAAAACACTTGGTCACATATGTCCTGACAGTGAGTTTTAACCTGCTGACAACTGGAAAACACCATTCAATCTTCCTAACCTCTGTTCTTTAGATACATGCAGTTCCGCCATTGCCTATAATACCCAATTTGGCACATCCCCAATTGACTTATATGTCTCAGATATTGAAAATATGCTAGGTGAAGACACGTTAACTAAACAACTCTCAGAGCTGCAAAAGGATCTCCTACCATTCGTTCATACTGGCATGGAGACTGTTCGTGCTAAATGGCAGGCGGATGCTGCAGGTATCAATGATGAGGACTGGGAGGACATGTGGCATTATCCCTTCTCTCAATCAGTGACAAGTAGAGATAAACTGATTCAATTTAAATTAGTACATATGATATACAGCATCTTACAAAAGTAAGTACACCCTCCCATTTTTGTAAATATTGTATTATATCTTTTCATGTGACAACGCTGAAGAAATGACACTTTGCTACAATGTAAAGTAGTGGGTGTACAGTTTGTATAACAGTGTAAATTTGCTGTCCCCACAAAATAGCACACAGCCATTAATGTCTAAACCACTGGCAACAAAAGTGAGTACACCCCTAAGTGAAAATGTCCAAATTGGGGCCAATTAGCCATTTTCCCTCCCTGGTGTCATGTGACTCGTTAGTGTTACAAGGGAGCAGGTGTGTTAAATTTGGTGTTAACGCTCTCACTTTCTCATACTGGTCACTAGACCTTCAACATGGCAAAGAACTGAGGATCTAAAAAAAAGAATTATTGCTCTAGATAAAGATGGCCTAGTGTGTCTTGCCTACAGTCAAGCATGGTGGTGGGAGTTATGGTCTGGGGTTGCGTGAGCGCTGGTGGCACTGGGGAGCTACAGTTCATTGAGGGAACCATGAATGCCAACATATACTGTGAAATACTGAAGAGCATGATCCCCTCCTTTCGGAGATTGGGCCACAGGGCAGTATTCCAACATCATAATGACCCCAAACACACCTCCGAGACTACCACTGCCTTGCTAAAGAAGCTGAGGGTAAAAGCGATGGTCTGGCCAAGCATGTCTCCAGACCTAAATCCTATTGAGCATCTGTGGAGCATCCTCAAACAGAAGGTAGAGGAGCGGAAGGGCTCTAACATCCACCAGTTCCGTGATGTTGTCATGGAGGAGTGGAAGACGACTCCAGTGGCAACCTGTGAAGCTCTAGTGTCCATGCTCAAGAAGGTTAAGGCAGCGCTGGAAAATAATGGCGACTACACAAAATATTGACACTTTGGGCCCAATTTGGACATTTTCACTTAGGTGTGTACTAACTTTTGTTGCCAGAGGTTTATACATTAATGGCTGTGTGTCGACTGTCGAGTTATTTTGAGGGGACAGCAAATTTACAGAAATTATACAAGCTGTACACTCACTACTTTACATTGTAGTAAAGTATAATTTCTTCAGTGTTGTCACATGAAAAAATATAATAAAACATTTACAAAAATGTGAGGGGTGTACTCACTTTTGTGAGATACTGTATCCGATGCCTAGCTGGTTAAATAAAATGTATCCAGGTCTCTCCCCTCAATGCTGGAGATGTTTGAAGGACCATGCAGATTTCAAACCTCTATTCTGGATGTTTGAAAAAACATACCTTTTGGGCTGAAGTTACAAATTTATTGCCACATTGACCACGGTTGGGGTTCCTCTCACCATAGAGATTTGTTTACTTGGCCTCGTGAGTCCCCTAGGCCCTCATACGGCACTTTAAACCCTCCTTAGTTTACTCTTTTCTATCCCTGTAAGGCCATTATACTAAAGTGTAAATCAAAGGATGCCCCTACTATAACCTTCTGGCAGTCCTTGGGTAATGCTGTGATACCGTTATACAAGGCCACTTACCTCTCTCATGGATGTCCTCATAAGTTCTCTAAAGTGTGGGATATTTAGCTCGACTACCCCTCAACTGCTTAATCTTGAGACATTAGGCTCCTTCAGAAATATTTGTATGTAGACATATACTTTCTAGGGACACTATAATGTAATTACGAGTCCAGCAGTTTTAAGATGCACATAATCCTAATCAGTGGAACATTGGAGATGTCTAGCACTATATGTTCTCCTTCATACTCTTGCATTTAGCACTGAGCAGATGATATGATTGACTATGTTATGTAATCTTAATGGTTTTTCTTTTATTGTTTTTGTTTTGTTTGCCTTGAGCTGGGGTATGGTCTTAGGCTCGGTTTTATACTTTACCTTGCAAAATTAAAAATAAAGAAGTTGAATAAAATAAATACAGGCTCAGGTCAAGATCAGATGCGTAGCAAAGTTACCAAGGTAGCAGACAATATGCAAAATCAGGAACACAAACCAGAATCAGAAATAGGAGGTACAAGTTTAAATGTTAGGTCAAAAAGGAGGAAAGAAGCGCAGGTCATATCACAGGAATAGCAGATGACCACTCACCAACTTCTCCAGGCAATACAAAGTGTTAAATAGAGTGCTTGGCCCCAATCCTAGTTGCTGGATGTGCAAGCTTGCTCACAAACCCAGATGTACATGAAGCCACAACCCTGAGGTGATGGTCTGCATCTTCCAGCATGTCAGTATTCTGTTGTGAGATGTGAATACGAGAATTTTGATTAAATTCCATATGTTGGAGTTATAGGCGCATACCTTCATGTGATTGGACACTGGCATGCCACACTGAGGCACCTCTCCTATTCCCCTACCCCACTCGACTTTTGTAGCAAAAGCAATGCAGAGTAAACCAAGGAAGAAGTGAGGATGGCCTATGTCCTGTACTCCAAGATATAGAATCTATAGGCAAGCCAAAATTCCTCTTATCCAAATTGTACAATACAGGACACATGCAACAGGGGTTAAAATACCCAAATTCACAGTGTGCTGCAAGAGCCTTGCAGCCAAAAGCTGCATGTGCAGAAGTTTGTCCACCTGGTAAAACTTTAAGAAAGTATGAACAGAAAACCAGGTGATGGCCATACACAGTGGGGCTACAGAGACTTAGTGCCGAATAGTACATGAAACTCAAATAGATTTGGTGGCGTGAGCAGGAAGAGGTCTTTGCTTAAGAGTGTTCTTGCGAGGTGCTAAAGATAGAAAAAACAGGGAAATTATTTTTCTGATGGAAGCAGTAGTTTTTAGTTATACGTTAATGCAGTTAATGCACTTGAGGGCAAGTGTGGGGCTGCCTTGGGGTGGGCGAGCGCTGCCAGCAGGTGCGGTTGAATGTAAGCCGTTCTCCCAGTGATCGGCCAGGGGATCCAAGAGAGGAGAGGAAAGCCAGCCGCATTATCACACCGAGCAGGGATCGCTGGCTGTGACAGCTTGGATTTGAATTGCTGGGGCCTCACAGTCACACAGCCCCACCTCCATTGATAGACAGAACACCGGTCCAATACTGGGACGTGTGATGTCTATCATGGGAGCAGATCCAGGAGCACAGGTGAGCACATGTGAGGCTGCCCTGATGAGCACAGGTGAGGCTGCATTGATGGGCACAAGTGAGGCTGCATTGATGGGCACAGGTGAGGTTGTATTCATGAGCACAGGTGAGGTAACATTGATGGGCACTAATTCTGTAACTTAGTTCTGCATAAAACATTTAACAGTGTAATTTCATGAGATAATTTACAGTTGCAAAAAAAGTATGTGAACCCTTTGGAATTATATGAATTTCTGCACAAATTTGGTCATAAATGTAATAACTGGTTGAACCTCCTTTGGCAGCAAAAACTTCAACCAAACTTTTCCTGTAGTTGGAGATCAGATGTGCACAACGGTCAGGAGTAATTCTTGACCATTCCTCTTTACAGAACTGTTTCAGATCAGCAATATTCTTGGGATGTCTGGTGTGAATCGCTTTCTTGAGGTCATGCCACAGCATCTCAATTGGGTTGAGGTTAGGACTCTCACTGGGCCACTCCAGAAGGCATATTTTATTCTGTTTAAGCCATTCTGTTGTTGATTTACTTCTATGCTTTGGGTCGTTGTCCTGTTGCAACACTCATCTTCTGATGAGCTTCAGCTGGTGGACAGATGGCCTTAAATTCTCCTGCAAAATGTCTTGATAAACTTGGGAATTCATTTTTTCTTTCATGATAGCAATCCGTCCAGGCCCTGACACAGCAAAGCAGCCCAAACCATGTTACCCCCATCACCATACTTCACAGTTGGGATGAGGTTTTGATGCTGGTGTGCTGTGCCTCTTTTTCTCCACACATAGTGTTGTGTGTTTCTTCGAAACATCTCAACTTTGGTTTCATCTGTCCACAGAATATTTTTCCAGTACTGCTGTGGTACATCCAGGTGCTCTTGTGCAAACTGTAAACGTGCAGCAATTATTTTTTTTTGGACAGCAGTGGCTTCCTCTGTGGTATCCTCCCATAAAATCCATTCGTGTTTAGTGTTTTACATATCGTAGATTTGCTAACAAGGATGTTAGCATATGCCAGAGACTTTTGTAAGTCTTTAGCTCACACTGCAGGATTCTTCTTTACCTCATTGAGCAGCCTGTGCTGTGCTCTTGCAGTCATCTTTACAGGACGCCCACTCCTAAGGAGAGTAGCAGCAGTGCTGAACTTTCTCCATTTATAGACAATTTGTCTTACCATAGACTAATGAACAGCAAGGCTTTTGGAGATACTTTTATAATCATTTCCAGCTTTATGCAAGTCAACAATTCTTAATCATAGGTCTTCTGAGAGCTCTTTTGTGTGAGGCATCATTCACATCAGGCAATGCTTCTTGTGAAAAGCAAACCCAGAACTGGTGTGTGTTTTTTTTATAGGACAGGGCAGCTGTAACCAACATCTCCAATCTCATTGATTGGACTCCAGTCGGCTAACACCTCACTCCAATTAGCTCTTGGAAATCTCATCAGTCTGGGGGTTCACATACTTTTTCCAACTGCACTGTGAATGTTTACATGGTGTGTTCAATAAAAACATGGTAACATTTAATTCTTTGTGTGTTATTAGTTTAAGCAGACTGTGATTGTCTATTGTTGTGACTTAGATGAATATCAGATCACATTTTATGACCAATTTGTGCAGAAATCCATCATTCCAAAAGGGTTCACATACTTTTTTTTTGCAACTGTATGAGGGCATGATTAGGGGCGGGGCAACTGGTGGCGAGCAACTCTTAAGGCCTGGCTAGTAGCTCAGGATTTGAAATTTTGAGCCCTGCTCTAATGTATACGCAATGTAGAGAGAATTCTTTTGGGAGCTTAGGAATAGGGTACAAGGATGGCAGAACAATGTCCTCACTGAGGTGAAAGCTGAAACCACCTTCAGAAGAAAAGGATAGTGTTGGATGTAAGACAACCTGGTCTTTGTTATGTATGAGGAAAGACTCTCTATAGGAAAGGGCTGCTAATTCAGAAGCTTGTCTGACAGTCGTGATGACGACCAAAAATGGCACTTTGCTGGGTTCAAAGGATGGTTTCTGCAAGGCAGAGAGAACCAAATTAAGGTTCCAGGTCAAAAGGGTGCTGCAAGGTGGGTCTGATATGGGAAACACATTGAATAAAGGTTTGTATAGGCATGAAGCCAGAGGTTTTTGAAAAAAAAAAAAAAAAAGATAGACAAGGTCTCCAGCACATAGGATGATTTTTTTTCCCCCCTCCCCTGGTGGCCTTTGCTCCTGGAGAGGAAAAAGCGGCTTGAAAAAAAATTTGCCTAAAGCCACATTTTGCAAATGCATTTAGGCACATCAAGCATTTTATTCTTTCAATTGGCTAGAATATTAATTTATTCTGGCCACTGGAATGAACACCCATGGAATTAGGCTTTAAAGGCATGTGCAAAACCTGTTTGTAGGTAGGCCAAAATGAAAGGTAGTCATCTCTGGGACTAAATTGGCAGTGTTCACAGGAGGAAAAATACAATTTCCAGGTGGGATAACAGATATTCTTGGAAGCTAATTTTCTCGCTTTCAGCAAGGTAGGAATCACAGATTCAGAAATTTCTCTATCCCTAAGGCTTGATTCACATTTATGCATGTTGCTTTTGAGCATTTCAGCAGTGCTTTCTAAGTCTGCGTTTTTTTTTAACCGCAATTTTGCAGTTTTTCTTATTTTGGTAAAACTTGTTGTTGGGCAAATTCAAAAACACAAAATAACAGTAAAAACGCACTACATGCTTTTCTGCAGCTTCTCCATTGAAATTGATTGAACCATAAAAAAGCACAGTTTTGCGTTTATAAAAGTCCCTGACCCTTTCAAAAAAATGCAGAGGCACAAAAATGCACTGATGTGAACATGTTCCATAGGAACCTATGTTCAAAAAAATGTCCTGCATTTCTGCAAAAAGCATGACAAAACGCATTGGTGTGAATGAAGCCTAATATTTGGGTTTCAACAGCCATACCAAAAACGCCAGAGACGTGAAACAGGATGGAATACAGGACCTTAAGACAACCGATCTGGCCTGTTAGGAAGAGGCCAGGGGCTGTCTACTTGATGTCCAAATATGTCTGTGTAACAGATTTGTTTGGGCCAATTTGAGGCAATTAGATTTACCTCTCTTGCTCTATTTTGTGGAGCAGACAAGGCAGAATTTGCCCTGATGGGAAGGCATGAATTAGGCTGAACTGAGACCAGAGGATTAACAGGGCAATTGAGGCCAGGGCAAGAGGAACCAAGGTGCTGGCAACAGAGGTAGCTTGTTGTTGAATCTGGAGAACAAGATTTTTACATCTGAAAACCCCATCTTTGATATATCAGATTGAACACATCTGGAAGAAATGACTACTCCCCTTGGCCCAACTGGTGGCAGCTGAGATAATCCACCTACCAGTTGTCCCCTCCTGGTATGTGGACAGTGGGATTCTGTCCATGAGAGAATCTGGTTTGCTTTTTTCAATGCAGTCAGGCTCCTGGTGCCCTATTGATGGTTGAAATATACTGTTGTGGCATTGTCCGATTGTACCTGGATTGGGTGTCCCTTCAGAAGCTGGATGGGCTATTGCTGCAGGGATAACCTCTGTGCTCCAGGATGTTAGAAACTTTTTTGCCAGTCTAGGATCTAGGTTTGAAGACATTCACTGTTCACTGCCTCTACTGGACGTTTATTACAAGCATCAACTACCCTTTCAGTAAAATATTTTCTAGAGCTTTGTACACACGATCAGATTTTTGGCAGGGAATTGTGTGAAGACAGACCGTCGGCCTAAAGGCCGACCCTTAGTACACTGCTTCAGACAATTGTCTAACTTTTGGCCATAAAAGGTTGGATGGCAGGCTAGTAAATTTTTTGGCGGACAACCGTCTGTACACAAGTCCGTCACACAAAAGTCCAAAGTACAAACATGCATGCTCGTAATCAATGCTCACCAAACACGACATTAGCAGAAGGTGCCCAAAGGGTGGCACTCAAGAGGTGGAATTCCACGTCACTACATTCGTGTTTGTTGGCCGACAATTGTGCGCTGTTAGTATGCAAGGCAAGTTCCTGGCACACGACCTTCGGACAAAAGTCTGACGCTCTGTTGGCCAACAATCTAATCATGTGTATGAGGCTTTAGGTTTCGTTTTGAACTTGCCTCCACGCTAGTTTGGGGTCATGGTTGTGTTGTTGATTTTGTTTCATATTGAAAATACTGCCCTCCCGAACCTAATTTACCCCTTATTTTAAGGTTTTAGTCATGTCTTCCCTTTTCCTTCTTTCCTTTAGATTGTACATATTAAGTTTCTGAAGTCGCTCATTATGTTTTATTCCCCAAACCTTTCACTATTTTTGTTGCCCGTCTCTGGACTCATTCTATCTTATCAATATTTTTTTGTAAGTGAGATCTCCATAACTAGACAGTATTCTAAATGAGGTCTCACATAAGATCTATTTAGGGGAATCAGGACCTCCTTCCTCCTGCTGTTGATCCTCTAGTAATGCATCCTACAACTTTTTTTGCTTTCCCCACTTCCTGGACACATTGTTTGCTCAGTTTGCAATGATCTGTAAAAAAGTACCACAAATCGTTTTCCTCTGTAGTGCTGGCCAACACTACAGCTGTTGGTGAGGAGTTTGGTTTCCTCTCTTAACCATGTTCCCTTAACCACCAAGGATTAAGAAAAAAAAACTCCTTCCCAGCATGACAGGCCTGGTCTGTTGTAAGGACTTTCAAGTTGTAGGGAAGGCAGGACTTCCAGAATGTTAGAGCTGGGGTGGTGATCCACCAAATAAGGACATTCTTGCTTGGCTGGATAGGAGTATGGGTAGGTAGAAGAGCCTGCTTTTACCATGCTGACAAAAAAATGTTTGTTGGAAAGTTCATGAATAGAATTGGGTGAAAGGTACTTCCTTGAAAGAGGCACTGCCTTGAAGGAGGCCTAGAACTCTCACGATTAATCTCTCTGTGGGGTTTATATTGCAACAAAGGGTAGGTAGTAGGATTTTAAATACCGTCCAGTGATCACAAAAGTATACTTCTGTAAGAACAAATGTACAAAATATTTATTTTAAATAAAATTTCCTATCAAATTTTATCATTTAATGTAAAGATTTTGTACATATTTTTTCTTGCAGAAGTGTACTTGTGTGATCAGGGGTATTTAAATTCCTACTACCTTACGTTTGGTTGCAATATATTTACTGTAGGGATGAATCCCAGATGTAGAGCATGAGCTCTTACAGAAAGAATTTTCTTTTCTGGAAGAAAGAATTTTGGGATAAGTCTAATACCAGATCCAGGTATTCTAGGTGCAGGATAGGCAAGAGCAGACATGTTGAAATGCATCACCCAAAGGAACGGAGCATCTGAATTGTCTTGTGGAAAGTGCTACAAGGGAGATGAATCATTCAGAAGGTTGTCAAGAGTGGTGTTTCTCAACCGCAGTCCTCAAGGTGCCTCAACAGGTCATGTTTTCAGGCTTTCCATTATTTTGCACAGGTGATTTGATCAGTTTCACCGACTTAGTAATTACCACAGCCCTTTCATCTGAGGGAAATCCTGAAAACATTGGTCTAGATCAGTGGTTGTCAGGCTCAGTCCTCATGTACCCCCAACAAGCCATGTTTTGGGAATTTCTTTTAGATAAAATAGTTTTCCAAAATACCAAGCCATTGACTGCTTTAAAGCACCAGTGCAAGATAGGAAAGGAAAACATGGCCTGTTTGGGGTACTTGAGGACTGAGGCTGAGAACCACTGGTCTAGATAACCAGTGACTTGGATGCCCTGTTTTTCAGTGAGACCTTTGTGAACATCCTAGAAGCAGACAATAGGTCAAAAGGCAGGGTGACAAACTCAATGTTTTCCTGCCACTGTGAGGAGTAGAAAGGGCTGATGAAGTGGCTAGATGTAGATGTACATGTAGATCAGCATCTTAATGTCCATGGATGCCTGTATTCCCCTTGGGTGAAAGAGGCAATTACTGAACTTGAGGATTCCATATGAAATATTGGAATGTGAGGGAATTTGTTAAGGGATCTTAGGTCCAAAATTGGATGAATATCTCAGTTGGGCTTTGGTACGGTAAACAGGTTTGAGTAGATTCTTTTGAACATTTCTTGTGGCAGTACTGACCACTCCCTGGGACAAGAGGTGGTTTGGGACCTTCTGAAAATCAAAGTGCCTTTGGGCAGTTTTTGGATGATTTGAAAGAAGAAAGAGGTGAGGTGGTAGAGTTTGAAATCTATCTGGTACCCCATGGAAACTAGGTTAAATCCATTCTAAGATATCTGTGACCCAGATAGACCTGTAACAGATGTCACCCCACTCTTAGGAGTGAGCGTGCACCTTCATTGTAAAAAGGGCTTTAGGGATGGCTTGGTGGCTTCTCTGGACCAAGCCTTCTGCCAAAGGGAAGGGCTGAACTTAAAGCAGAACTTCACCCTCCTCCCCACCTCCCCTTCCTACTTTTTTTGGGGGGGGGGGGGGGGAGTTGGTACATAATTGTGGCAGGTACCTGCTCCCCCGCTTCCAGTCAGATTGCTGCAGTGAGCTAAGTGGAAGTTCAACCCCCCTTTCCCCAAGCTTTCTGGGACACATCACAGATCCCAGAAGACTGTGGGACCCATCACCAACATCGGCTCAGGTGAGGACATTGCTGGATCCAAGGGCAGGAATGTGTCCCTATATTGAAAGTCAGCAGCTACAGTATTTGTAGCCTCTTTTATTTTTTGGGGGGAGACTGGAGCGCCTCTAAGTTTAGAAGTTTAAACTTGGTTAGGGGGATAGGTGCTCTTAATTTAGATGAGGAGGCTGATTTTGAAACCTCCTGCTGTGGAAGTAAAACCTTCCCACCATTGGTGAAGTGTCTTACCCAACAGATATCTTTCTTGGAATGGCATACGTGGTGAGGCAGGCAGCTTCAACTATCCAAGCTTTAAGCGATCAAAAATCTCAGCATGAGAATGAAGATTAGAGCCATAGTTTAGCTATCTAATGATATGTTATAGGGCAGCCACACAAAAAAGCAGAGCAGAAGGCAAGTGCTGTAATTGCTGTGTAACAGCATGATCCTGAAATACAGGGTCATGTTGGTAGTTCAAGGTCCCAATTCAGTTAGCTGCAGTTTGACATACTGAAATTGCAGAATGAACTAGTGAAGCTGATTTTTCTGTTAAGGAGAAGGGGTCCACCAGAAAAAAAAAAAAAAAACTTAGAACTCAGAGGGTGGGGTAGGGGGGCCTCAGGGTGGTGTGTCCTCAAAAGTTTGCCAGTGTCCAATCACATGAAGGTACAGTATGTGTCTATAACCCATGGTGTATGAATATGTTCCCTGTATAATTAGGATATTTACATTTGGGGCTCTTCCCTTTCCATCTCTGGTTCCAACACTGAGAATTAGGATGGAAAACCTGTGAATCAATGCAAGTTTATACATGTATCTTCAGAATTGCAATGACTCTGGGAATATGTCGATACTGCTGTCACTATATACAAGCACATATTAACCCTCAGTAAAAGGCTCTGAGCAAGAGAGTTCAGGGACATAGTCTATCCAGGTTGACTTGCCTACATTGATGGCCCATGTTGCATCAAGGAAACCTAGTTTGGGGAGCCACTGGGTTTCTGGGGAGTGTTTTTTTTACACACACTCACAATAAACCTTTCAAGTGCTTATCTTATACATGTAAGGTTTCAGGTCTATGAAACTGACGTAAGACAGATTGGTCCATGGTCTCATCTTAAAAGCCACCTATATCTTTGGTGGCTTTACAGATTGTGTGCAAATGAGTTTTTCTTTCAAAAATAAAATAAAAAATGTCCTCACTGCGACAATGGTGTTTGTGCAATGTGCTTGGGCCACTTGTACAAGATCACCAGCTTTTTTTTTGTGTAGCCCTAAAAATATTAAAACGGACTGAAATGTAAAGCTTATACAAGCTTTAACTAATGTGGTTTACAGATTAATTCTTGGCTGTTTGAGGCTGGGATACATCACACATCTCCAAGTGGAGGTACCCACTGAACAGATAACTGGGTGTGGGAGTAAAATCTTACTTCACCAGAATCTGCAAATTTGGCAGAATCTGCAGGACAGTTAAACAGCCACACTTTTAGGATATAAGCATGCTCATTAATGGGATTACTGGGAAGAGGACTAATTGGTTTATTACCCGATACTAAATTACCATCTCTCATCCTGTAAAGTATGTAACTTTTTTTTTTTTTTTTTTTTTTTAAAGAATCATTCATCCCTAACAAATAAAATACTATAAAAAAGAGAAGTTGGTTATTTGAGTATATTGCAATGAAATTGTGTTCTGTAAATACGAACTTCAAATACCCCAGAAATCCTGACAAATGAAGGCACCGTTTAGTGAAAGAAAAATGGCACATATATTAAATATTTCTACAGATTGCAGTTTTTGGCATCTCCATCTGTCAAGCAGACACATATAAAACAAAAAAATACAAATCAGTACAGGGTGTTTCACTGCAATAAAAAAAGCCTGTAAACAAAATCAAGAATAGAAGTTCCAAAACAAGTTTCAATATAGTGCAATATTGGCGTGATGGCCATGGAATCTATTTCTGGAGGGCCCGATACAGGGTCAAAGAATGCCGGCTTGTTCGCTCTTGTTCCATGCAAAAAATCAAATCCCTTAGATTAACACGAGTGATCCTTGGAACAGATATCGCTTTGGGAAATCTGAAAACAGAAGATCCCGATCCTCGATCCTCCTTGAAGAAAAACAAATACGAATCATTTGCCATTTTATAAAATACACATAATACACATTCCCTTCTGTTAAAATCCTTGCAATGTACAATGATCAGACTTCTGGGAAAATCAGTGGGCCAAATCATACAAGAAGGAAATTACATCTTTGGGGAAATTCTGTACACTAACTGTATACACTACAGAAAGCCTCTAGGTTGCCATATTGCACTGAAATTTACAGAACATTACATGACTAGCAGATTAAAAAGGAAAGGTAATTTTTAACATTGTGATAAATACACTGGAGAGAAACCCCATGACTAACAGCACTTGCTATATTGTGAATTCAATGTATCTATAAAGTGACAAGTGTAATAAAAATGCAAAGGAATCCAATGTCCAAGTATTCCTACTTGAATAAATAGTACATGATAAACCGATTCCCAAAACACCATTTATATGCAATATAAACAAATCCAATTTAAAAAAACAGGATTTTTAAAAACAGCTTACCTGTAAAAATCCTTATCTTTGAAGTACATCAGAGGACATAGAGCCATAGTAGTTACTATGTGGGTTATAGGCCACCTTCAGGGATATGGACACTGCCACGCCCTAAGACAAGAAGTGCACTCCCTATATAACCCGTCCCACTACTGGGAGTACCTCAGTTTTCTAGCCAAGCAATATACGTGTATAGTAAAGAAGGTAGGGACCTCTGTGTCCCCTGATGCATTTCAAAGAAAAGGACTTTACAGGTAAGCCATTTTTAAAAATCCTGTTTTCTTTTCATACATCAGGGGACACAGAGCCATAGTAGTTACTATGTGTGATGTCCCATAGCAATGGCAACTGAAGGGAGGGAGACACAACAAGGTAGGGCATTAAGAGGCTAGGAGGACTTATACTGCAGCCTGCAGTACACTACGCCCGAAGGCAATATCCTCATGACCTTTTACATCGATTTGATAGAATCTGGTAAATGTAAGGACCGAAGACCAAGTTGCGGCCTTGCAGATCTGAGCCATGGAGGCCTGGTGATGCACTGCCCAAGAGGCACTAACAGCCCTGGTGGAGTGTGCTTTAACATGAAAAGGAGGATTTTTCTTCTATAGACCATAAGCTTATTTTTCTCAACAAAAGAACCAAAGGAATTTCCCGTATAGGCTAAAAAGGCTGCTTCTGTAAAGCCGACAAGATTGAATTCAAATCCCAAGGATTCAGGGGTGCCCTGATGGGAGGATTAATTTGCGTTACTCCCTGAGTAAAACAACGTACCAGAGAGTGAGAAGCAAGAGGCCGTTGAAAGAATACTAATAAGGCCGAGACCTGGCCCTTGATAGTACTCAAGGTCAGCTTAATTTCCAATCCCATTTGCAGGAATTCAAGGATCCCACCTGTGACATACTTCCTGGGGTGCCAACCCCTGGATCCACACAAAGAGACAAATGCCTTCCAGACTCTATAGTATGAGATTCTGGAAGCCGGCTTCCTAGCTTTAACCAAAGTAGACACTACTGAAGAAGATAACCCACGGTCCTATAGAATGTGGGTTTCAATAGCCAAACCCTTAAATTTAGCGTTTGTATGGTAGGATGGAATATCGGACCTTGTGCGAGAAGGTCTGGCCACAGCGGCAGGGTCCAAGGGTCCCCTACTGACATCTTTATGATCTCGCCAAACCAAGATCTTCTGGGCCACGCTGGGGCCACCAGAATACCTCTTACCGTTCCTGCTCGACCCTGCAAAGAAGGCGCAGAAGCAGCAGAACCCGCAGGAAATGCATAGATCAGCAAGAACTGATCCCATGGAAAGAACAAGGTGTCTGTTCCGCATGCAAGCGAATCCCTCGTCCTTGACACAAAGTTGTTTACCTTGTTGTTGAATCTGGACGCGAACAGATCCATGTCCGGAACACCCAATCTTTGACATATCGGCAGAAAGATGTCGGGGTGAAGGGACCATTCTCCCGGAAACAACTGTTGGCGACTTAAGTAGTCCGCCTGTCAATTTTCTATCCCTGGAATGAAAATCGCCGATAGGCAAAGAATGTTGCTTTCTGCCCAAGCTAGAACATGATTCACCTCTTTTTGGGCTGCACGACTTCTCGTGCCCTCCTGGTGATTGATGTAGGCCACAGCCATGGGATTGTCGGATTGAATCCCGACAGGACAATTCTGTAGTCTGAGCGTCCAGGCCTCTAGGGCCAGAGGTACTGCCAGAATTTCTAGAATATTGATGGGCAAGGTCCTTTCTGACTTGGACCACTTTCCCTGGACAGATGATTCTTCCAGGACTGCTCCCCAGCCTACAAGGCTGGCATACATTGTTACCCCTTTCCAGGATATTAGTAGAGACAATTTTCCCTGTTGGAGGTTGCTGGATATCAACCACCAATTGAGGCTCTGAAGCACTTTGGGGGATAAACGCATTGGAAAGTCCAAAGCCTGGGCTTTTTTTTGTTCCAGGCCAGCAGAATGGTGTTTTGTAGCAGTCTTGAATGAAACTGTGCATAAGGAACGGCTTTGAAAGATGCCACCATCTTTCCTAACAATTTCATGCACAGCCGAATGGAAGGATTTCTCTTTGTTTTGACAAGTCGAATCAGTTCCTTTATGGAGCTGACTTACCTGGGGTAAGAATACCTTCTTTTGAACGGTATCTATTATAGGCCCCAAGTACTGTAATCTCCTTGATGGTTTTAAGGAGTATCCAGCCTAGGAATTCTAGGTAGTTTATGGTTGAGATTAAAATTTGGTTTAGACCGGTGACTGATCTACTAAAAGCAGATCATCTAGATAGGCTAGGATAGTTATACCCTGAGCCCTTAACCTGGCTATAGGAGGCGCCAGGATCTTTGTGAACTCACACGGTGCTGTAGCTAGACCGAACGGCAGAGCCACAAACTGAAAATGACGATTTTCTACCTTAAAGCGTAGAAATTTCTGATGAGCGGGAAATACCGGCACATGGAGATATGCATCTTTGATATCGATTGATGCCAAAAATTCCCCTCCTTGCAGAATGGAGACAACCAATCCGATTGACTCCATGCGAAAGGACTGGATATTCAAGTGCCTCTTCAGATCCTTGACATCTAGAACAGGTCTTACCTGCCTGTTCGGTTTTGGAACCGTGAAGAGGTTTGAATAAAACCTTGAACCCTGCTCTTCTGTGGGAACCTCTGATATCACCTTCTGGGACAAGAGATGATCCAGAGCTAGAAAGACTTCCTTTTCCCTGGATCTCTGGGAATGTTTGATCTTAAAAAACAATATGACGGGAATTTTTAGAACTCTAGTTTGTAACCTAGATAAATTGAGGAAGCTACCCATCTGTCATGACATTGTTCCTGCCAGATCTTTGAAAATTGTAGAAGCCTTGCCCCCACCCGAGTGAGCAGGGGCACCCCTTCATAAGGAGGCTTTAGTATTTTGCTTTGCAGGCTTCCTGCCCCAAATCTTCTTTGGCCCTGGGACTGCAACTGAGGTCTTCCTCTTGAGCTTGATGGTGGAGGGCGTCGAGACTGTCTAGAGGCAGATGCTCCAGGCACTGGAGAAGATGCACGTTTAAAGGTGAAATGCCTAAACTTCTTTTTCTCTAGTAAAAGAGAACTTTTCCCATTAGAAATCCTTTGGATATAGTTATCTAAATCGTCTGCAAATAATCGTTTACCATGAAATGGGAAAATGGCCAAGAGCTTTTTACATGGTGCTTTGGCTGACCAATTTTTCAACCATAGGACTCTAGCATAAGCCATGAGGCTTGAATAATAGAATCTTTCATAGCATTCACCATAAAAAAAAATAGTGCTTCTGATATGCCAGCCCATTGCTGGGCCTGCTGATCAGGAATAATCTTAATTATCTGTATTTTATGGACTGAGATACTCTAATTGCCACAAGAGCAGGCTGCACCACTGAACTTGCCAGAGAAATGTTGTTCTTAAAAATAAATTACAACTTTTTATCTGTTGGATCCTTCAACATTTGCGCATTATCTACAGGACAAGTGAGGTTTTTATTTACCGAGGAGATTGCAGCATCGATTGCTTGAACCCCCCCATTTCTTATAGAATTCCTCCTCCATAGGATAAAGTATAGAAAACTTTTGGAGGAAAAAAAACGCTTATCTGGGTGCTCCCATTCAGAATACCTCAGCTTTTTTAGCCATGAATGGATAGAAAAGGCATCCCCAGATGGGGGAGGCTTTAGTGATCCCAAATCAGAGGTGGGCTCATCAATAGACTGCGCTGCAGGCCGCAAAAAAGTTGAGCAAGCCAACTTAGTAGGGTGTGTACCAACAATCTTTCTTGCGAGACTGCTCCCTCCATATTAGGATCCTCGGAAGAGGAGATATCAGCGTCTTCCTAATCTTTTGGAAGAACTTCCTGATCCCCTGCCCCTTGCACCTCAGTATGAGGGTCCTGAGCACTGGATGGGTATCTGCTACGCTTGGATGCACTATGGAAAGCGATCATAGCATCAATCTTATGTTCCAAACTTAGAAAAAACCTCCTGAGTGATATAAATATAGGGGCTGAAGTGTCCAGCGCTGCTGCAACACCAGTCCCCCCTGATGGCTCACTCTGACTGGCCGCATCACTCTCAGAGGAGGATGACATTTTCTTGGACATGGATTTAGGTTGTCGGAAAATAATCGATCCTTTAGAACTCCGCAGAGACACTACCAGAAGGAAGCATACAATGATAGGGCTATAGTCCAGCAAAAATTGCTGCTATTAATGCCCAGCCTGAAGCAGTAATAATATGTCAAAAGGAAATGCCTGTGTCACCAAACCTGATCATGCCACCTCTTTGCTCGTGTCCCTCCATAGCCTGCAGCAGCACACAGTATGCTTTAAAAACTTGCCTCCACGTGCACTTGGCTTCGGAGACCGCCGACGCCGTTAGCCCCCCCGCGCGTTGTCTACAGTTCCACCCCCCATTCCAAAAGAAAGGGTTTTCCCGTGCATGGCGTGGGGGATTACAAAGTCGCCGAGCCGCCGCTGCTTTCCCCCTTTTAAAACAAAAAACGGAATCCCCACGAGGGGGAAAAATTCCAATCTAGGGGGACAACAAGTGGGGAGACAATCCCCACCCTTAGGCTTACTGGAGGCTCTGCTGCTCGGCCGGAGGAGGAAGTGTTCGGCTCCTGACACAGCGCTGTTTCCAGCATGAGACGGTGAGTTCTCAATACAACTCCCAGTGGTGATACATAGGCATGACAACATTATTTTTAAAGGAGACATTCATAAGAAAATGCAAAGGATTTCTTAGAAAACTCCACTTACCTTTCCTGATGCAGGGTTTTCTGTGGTAACCAACAGACCCAATCTTCACCCTTTACCGTGGGTTTCGTTAAATCTTACGGAGCAGGGGAGCCTAGAGGAAACCCACAATCCTGGATGTGCAACAGCATCCTGCCAGTAAAAACTTTATGGCCTCACTACCAAAAAGTACTGGATCCTAGGGTCCAGCTCTCTAAAAAGAGAAGCATTCACAGGCAAAACCTTATTTCTTTGGATACGAGGACCAGGTACAATTAAATTTGGCCCAAAATAGGACACTTTGAATGGATCCAGTCAGAATGGCTAGCCCCAGCAAGCATTGCTCCAGTGGAGCTCAGCACATCACATCTTTACTCGTGACCAACATCTTAGACAATGGAGAAAAAACTGAGGTACTTCCAGTAGTGGGAGGGGTTATATAGGGAGTGCACTTCTTGTCTAAGGGCGTGCCAGTGTCTATCACCTGAAGGTGGCCTATAATCCACATAGTAACTACTATGGCTCTGCGTCCCCTGATGTATGAAGAGAAAAACAATCCTTTATCAAATTATCCCTGTGCATGAATTAATAGAATATATTGATATGCATAATCCAGTCCATGTGTCAAAATGGTGGAAAGCGGTGATCCTAAATGTCTCATGTCTCAAATATACTTGTTTTAACTATGTTTAGCCACCGATGTCCAAATGGTAATAGCAAACCTTCCTTCCCAGAGGTAAAAGCAGGCTGTTAAAGCATGGGTCCCTACTCACCAGATGTCATTGACCCTCCTTGCCTTACGACAAGAGGAGTCAAATCAAGCTTGTGTGGTCACCGTGACTGGATGTGCATCTTCAACCAAGATTCCTGTTCTCTCCGCCCAGCAGTTCAGGATACCACAGATGAAAATGACTCACTTAGCAGAGTGAAACAGGGAAAAGAAAAAATAAATAATACGCCTCATAGTGTAAAAATGTTTCAAATCTCCTTGGCTTTATTTGTAAAACTTCCAGGCAAAAATGACATTAATATAAGCTATAAAAATTCTATGGCAAATAGCCACATGTAATGGCAATCAATCCAAATAGTCTAGGGGTCAGCGTGCGTTCCACCTAGTGCTCAGCTAACTCGCACCGCGTGTCTAAGCTCTTTGTGTTTCATCATTGATATGTCATCAGAAACTTCCAAGGAAATTCGAAAAATGTTTACGCTATGAGGAGTTTTTTTTCTTCTTTTCCCTGTTCCACTCTGCCAAGGAAGAGTCATTTTCATTTGTGGTATCCTGTGAAAAATATAGCAAATATACCGCGCTGTCTGCAACCAATATAAAAAAGTAGCTAGCACAGCAATAGATCAATTGCAAAAAAATTAAAACATGTGAACAGTAAGTGCAGCGCTCAGAATAGAACTACTCACCTTTTCTCTGTAATTCACCGACAGACACAGCTCCTCCCTTTAGACCATTGGTTTCTCCTAAAGGTGGCGTAACAACCCAATGGTCTAAAGAGAGGAGCTGTGTCAGTCGGTGAATATAAGAGAAAATAGGATTTTTTGTACTAATCGTAAAATCCCTTTCTCTGTAATTCACCGACTGACACAGCCACTCTCTTTAGACCAGGGGTCATCGACCCCCGGTCCGCGGCCCACTGCCGGGCCATAGCCTGTTTGCAGCCGGGCCGCGAAGGCTGCACTTTCTGACAAGTGGCGGTGGAGCGAGCAGAGAGATGACATCTCTCACTGCCCGACCGCATCACCTCTGTTCCGTGCTCACAGCAGGGCCGCTATACTGAGGCAAGCGAGCAGAGACATCTCTCACCGCCTGCATCGCCGCTCTTCCACGCTCACAGCGGGGCTCTATAATGCGGGAGGTGAGGCAAAAGAGCAGAGAGATGAGAATCTCTCACTACCGGCACCCCCCGCCCCCCCATTACCACTGTTCTCCCTTACTACCCACTACTCCAGGCTTGCCTCTGAACTAATGCACACACCTGTGCTGCCACCACTGCAGTGACACCACTGGCAGGTGGCAGGCGACGTGGTAAATGACAAGCTGCATTTGATGGCAGGTGACGTGGCAAGTGACAATCCAAATCTGGTGGCAGGTGACATGGCAAATGACAAGCTGCATTTGATGGCAGGTGACGTGGCAAGTGACAAACCAAATCTGGTGGCAGGTGATGTGGCAAGGGACAAAATGCATCTGGTGGCAGGTGACGTGGCAAGTGACAAGCTGCATATGAAAGCAGGCGATGTGGCAAGTGAAAAGCCGCATCTGGTGGTAGGTGATGTGGCAAGGGACAAACTGCATCTGGTGACAAGCGACGTGGCAAGTGACAAGCTGCTTCTGAAGGCAGGCAACGTGGCAAGTGACAATCCACATCTGGTGGCAAAGGACAAAATGCATCTGGTGACAAGCGATGTGACAAGCTGTATCTGAAGGCAGGCAACGTGGAAAGTGACAATCTGCATCTGGTGACAGGCAACATGGAAAGTGACACTCTGACACATTCTGAATTATGGTGAGCTGAACTATTTCATTATATATTACAATGTAATAATAGAAATAATGCGCTTCAATCATCCTGACATCATATCAATGATGGTGCCGGGATGATTGAAGCGCCAACGCCAGCCATTGACCCGATAAATTGTCCGCGAAAAGCCGCATACACCCCCGGGCCTTGGCACAATTTTCTTCAACAGCGCCGGTCCCCAGTGCCAAAAAGGTTGGGGCGGGCCACTGCTTTAGACCATTGGGTTGTTACACCACCTTTAGGAGAAACCAATGGTCTAAAGAAAGGAGCTGTGTCAGTCGGTGAACATAAGTGAAAATTTTATATATATATATATATATATATATATATATATATATATATATATATATATATATATATATATATATATATATATATATATATATATATGGCAAACATGTATAATAGACAAAAAAATTCATGTACTATGTGACTATAAAAATTCTAAACGATCTCCAATAATGTGAAGGAAAACATTTTAAAAATAAATTATAGTCCTTAGTGTTTGGACAGGTGAACCAAAATATTGTAGATATCCAAAATGGTGGTTCAAAATAACTGACACTTGAACTGGATAACGATGTGACAAAGGAAAATGTGCCCAAACTTGATAAGTGATCCACCACCAGAGAGTTAAAAGGCTTACCGGAGCAATTGAACCCAAATGAGTGTACACCCAACTCAATCAGGCTTGTAGGGCCACACATCCAGGGGACATTGTCACAGAGGACACAACTTCCAACCAGAAGACCAACTCCAACAATGGACCTCAATGGGATAGGAGAGCCACATGGATAGTTGCTCCAATAGGACACATTTAAGAAAAGGAAAAAGTAGGCACACAATGTAATCCCATTTAAATCAAAAGTAATTTATTCAATAAAAAAGGAGGAAATACACTCACATTTTAGTAGATACAAAAAAGTGCTTAGGAATAAAACAGTGACTTCAGTAGAGTGTCCGGACGCGTTTTGTCTTAAAAGACATCATCTGGGGTGCTCTTCTGATGTAGGCACTGTGCTTACATAAAAAAAGGTACCTGGGTAATGAGCCACAGCCTCATGGTGTCAATTGTGTAGCTCGCTTCCTGTTCTGGCCTCTCCAAAACGAGGCTTGGAACACATGCAGTGATGAAATACTGTTCGTTCCCGGAAGTGAAGTCACTTCCAGTTCCTGCCCTTTCAGAATGAGGCTTGGAGTGCAAGCCATGGCGCCATTTTGACTGTTTCAGGAAGTGGACGTTAATCAACACAATTGACACCATGAGGCTGTGGCTCAATACCCAGGCACCTTTTTATTATACAAGTACAGTGTCTACAGCAGAAGAGCACCCCTGATGATGTATTAAGACAAAACGAGTCTGGACGCTCTGCTGAAGTCACTGTTTTATCCCCAAGCGCTTTTTTTTATCTACTAAAATGTGAGTGTATTTCCTCCCTTTTTACTGAATAAATTACTTCCGATTTAAATGGGATTACACTATGTGCCTACGCCTTCTACTTTTTCATAAATTTGTCCTATTGGAGCAAATATCTATGTGGCTCTTTGTCTATCACCTATCCCATTGAGGTCCATTGTTGGAGTTGGTCTTCTGGTTGGAAGTTGTGTCCTCTGTGACAGTTTGCCCTGGGTGTGTGGCCCTACAAGCCGGATTGACCCATTGGATGTACACTCATTTGGGTTTAATTGTGCCGGTAAGCCTTTTGGGTCTCTGGTGGTGGATCACTTATCAAGTTTTCCTTTGTCACATCGTTATCCAGTTCAAGTATCAGTTATTTTGAACCACATTTTGGATATCTACAATTTATTGTTTTGTTCACCTGTCCAAACACTAAGGACTATAATTTATTTTTTAAATAATTTTTTTCTTCACATTATTGGACATTATTCACTCATATTTTGATCGTCACATAGTACATTCATTTTTTGGTCTATTATACATGTATATTTTAGTGTTTATACACTGAGTTTCTTCTTAGATCATTTATGTGCACTGTGTATATATATATATATATATATATATATATATATATATATATATATATATATATATATATACACACACACACACACACAGTGGTGTGAAAAAGTGTTTGCCCCCTTCCTCATTTCCTGTTCCTTTGCATGTTTGTCACACTTAAGTGTTTCGGAACATCAAACCAATTTAAACAATAGTCAAGGACAACACAAGTAAACACAAAATGCAATTTGTAAATGAAGGTGTTTATTATTAAAGGTGAAAAAAAATCCAAACCATCATGGCCCTGTGTGAAAAAGTGATTGCCCCCCTTGTTAAAACATACTATAACTGTGGTTGTCCACACCTGAGTTCAATTTCTCTAGCCACACCCAGGCCTGATTATTGCCACACCTGTTCACAATCAAGGCATCACTTAAATAGGAGCTGCTTGACACAGTAAGGTCCACCAAAAGATCCTTAAAAGCTACACATCATGCCGAGACCCAAAGAAATTCAGGTAAAATTTGAGAAAGAAAGTAATTGAGATCTATCAGTCTGGAAAGGGTTGTAAAGCCATTTCCAAAGCTTTGGGAATCCAGCGAACCACAGTGAGAGCCATTATCCACAAATGGCGAAGACATGGAACAGTGGTGAACCTTCCCAGGAGTGGCCGGCCGCCCAAAATTACCCCAAGAGTGCAGCGACGACTCATCCAAGAGGTCACAAAAGACCCCACAACGTCGTCCAAGGAACTGCAGGCCTCACTTGCCTCAGTTAAGGTCAGCGTTCATGCCTCCACCATCAGGAAAAGACTGGGCAAAAATGGCCTGCATGGCAGAGTTCCAAGGAGAAAACCACTGCTGAGCAAAAAGAACATCAAAGCTCGTCTCAATTTCTCCACAACACATCTTGATGATCCCCAAGACTTTTGGGACAACATTCTGTGGACCGATGAGACAAAAGTGGAACTCTTTGGAAGGTGTGTGTCCAAGTATATCTGGCGTAGAAGGAACACTGCATTTCATAAAAAGAACATTATACCAACAGTAAAATATGGTGGTGGTAGTGTGATGGTCTGGGGCTGTTTTGCTGCTTCAGGACCTGGAAGACTTGCCGTGATAAAAGGAACTATGAATTCTGCTGTCTACCAAGAGATCCTGAAGGAGAATATCCGACCATCTGTTCGTGTACCCAAGCTGAAACGAACTTGGGTTCTGCAGCAGGACAATGATCCTAAACACACCAGCAAGTCCACCACCGAATGGCTGAAGAAAAACAAAATGAAGACTTTGGAGTGGCCTAGCCAAAGTCCTGACCTGAATCCTATTGAGATGTTGTGGTATAACCTTAAAAAGGCCGTTCATGCTCGAAAACCCTCTAATGTAACTGAATTAGGACAATTCTGCAAAGATGAGTGGGCCAAAATTCCTCCAGGACGCTGTAAAAGCCTCATTGCACGTTATCGCAAACGCTTGGTTGCAGTTGCTGCTAAGGGTGGCCCAACCAGTTATTAGGTTTAGGGGGCAATCACTTTTTCACACAGGGCCATGGTGGTTTGGATTTTTTTTCACCTTTAATAATAAACACCTTCATTTACAAATTGCATTTTGTGTTTACTTGTGTTGTCCTTGACTATTATTTAAATTGGTTTAATATTTTCCCGAAACACTTAAGTGTGACAAACATGCAAAGGAACAGGAAATGAGGAAGGGGGCAAACACTTTTTCACACCACTGTACATATATTTCCCTTCATTTTGAGCGCTGCACTTACTGTTCACATCTGTGGTATCCTGAACTGCTGGGAGGAGAAGATGGCTGAAGCAGAAAAGTCTACAAAACAGACGAGACCAAATTAGGTTCTCACGTAAAACAAACAAGGGGGCATGCAAAAGGAAAGCAATCTAAGTAATACCCTGTACAATGGCTTTTTATGAAAGAATGAGATGTGATAGGTCTCTGAAACTAACAGCAAAGGCCTACATCTGCCCCTTGATGGTAAAGCCAGATCTCCACAACAGATTGGAATAAATCCAAGATGCACCCCCATGGTATATGGCTGGGGATGAAATGGACAATCCTCACACAACATAAGCAGTGTTGCTTCTTGATGGTCATTCTGCTGCACCCTGATGGAGACCCTGAAGGTAGACAGACCAGTGCAGGAGAACCAGCCAAATCATCTGAAGCTCTGGATCAAGATTTGACAACCTCCACTCCCCAATGGCCACCTTCCCTGAACCAAAAGGCTCTCAAAATACCTTCAAAGCCAGACAGGCTGGCTTCTGCAATCAAGACCTTCCAATTCATCAGAAGGATGGATATCCCAGTATCCATCAATTATGTCGATAAGCACCATTCTAGAGACTACCTGGCAGGTTGTGGGGGGCACATTTCAGGGCCTAGAATCCCCACATTGGACCTGTACAGTACTCTAGCAGCAAGGTCACTGGATACCAAGTACCCCCTTGAGATCACTGTCCGCAGGAAACAGCATGGACTGGGAACAATATAAACCATCCCTCAACTTGCATACAGGGTTCAGGTACAGTCCCCTTCTGGCCTTCAGGGCTGTAGGCCACCGATCCATATGAAGCCTTTCTTTTCCCCAGAAGGGATTTGCAGAATAAGCCATAAAGAACCAAAACCAATCAAAAGAAATCTGCAGAGACTTCTGTAGGAAGATAAACAAAAAGTAAAACACCACAGCGCTAAAGTCCAAAGAGTCAAAGAACAATTATAAAAATTACACGATGAACGGTGAAATCATGAAGAGTTCCACAAAAATTGTTTAGAGAATATAAATCCTCAATGATATAATGAGAGTCATGAAATGTCAAAAGAAGGGGTTAAACCAACATGGCGTACGTTTGTTTGCCGTGCTCCATCAAACCAGTGGGAAGACTGATAGCTATAAAGATAAAAGAGAATGAACCAGCCCCTAGTGCAACACCGTTTAAGAGATAAAATTAAATAGAAAAAGTAACACTGAACACTCACATTGTGTTGGTAAAAATAAGCACGTCTGTGTAAGGCTGTAGTGGCTCTGAGTGCAGGATTCCAGGCTAGATCCAAGGCAAGCTGACAGTCTTGAACTTTGATGCATATGCAAGCAGCCGCCGACAAGCTGCATGAGAGCCACCCGCTCACAGCAAGGATCTTGGAAAGGATGACTCCACACGGATACACGTGATCCTCATACAAAGCCAGCTGGCAAGGGATGCTGGTGGTTGCTATGACTACAGGTTTCAGAAGACGCGGCCTACTTCTTCAGGTCTCACAGATACAGAGACTGTCAGCTTGCCTTGGATCCAACCTGGAATCCTTAACTCAGGAGAGCCACTACAGCCATACACAGATGCAATTATTTATACCAACGCAATGTGAGTGTTCAGTGGTTCTTTTTCTATTTAATTTTAGCCAATAAACAATGTTGCACTAGGGGCTGGTGCGCTCTCTTTTTTATCTTTTGAGACTTCTGTAGGCACATCCTACAGAGAACTTATTCTCTTGAGAAGAGGTGATTAAGGGGCGACATGTATAAATACTTAAGTGGTCCACATATTGAACTTGATGTAGTTATTCACTTTCAGGTCATTACAGAGGACAAGGGGGCGATCTTTACATCTAGAGGAAAAGAGATTTAACCTTCACATATAGAAGAAGAGGAGTGCCCCCTTGTCTGCTGTGATGACCTTAAAGTGAACAACTCAACACCAAGTTTACTATATGAACCCCTTATGTATTTTGTGCATGTTGATCATACCCCCCCCCCCCCTCCTTAATTTCCTCTTCTCAAGAGAATAAATGCAGTTCCTCTAATATTTCCTCATATCGGAGTTCCTCCATGCCTCTTATCAGTTTGGTTGCCCTTCTCTGCACTTTCTCCAGTTTGGATATCCTATTTGAGAACTGGTGCCCAAAACTGCATATTGCAGATGAGGTCTTAATAATGATTTGTACAGGGGAAACCCATGTCTCTCTGGAGTCCATAACCCTCTAAATAGAAGAAAGAAAGGACTTTGCTTGCTTTGGAAACCTCAGCTTGGCATTAAATGCCATCATTAAGCTTATGATCTACCAAAACCCCCAGATCCTTATCCACTATGGATTCCCCCAGTTGAACTCCCCCTAGTATGTATGATACGTGCATATTCTTAGCTCCCATAAATTTACATTTATCAACATTAAACCTCATTTACCACATAGTTGCACAATTAAAAACAGTGCATTGAGGCCAGCTTGTAAGTTGGAGACATCCTGTAAGGACGTTAGTCCACCGCATAGCTTGGTGTCACCTGCAAACACTGAAATGGTACTTTTAATACCAGACCCTATATCATTTATAAAGATATTAAAAAGTAAGGGTCCCAACACTGAACCTTGGGGTACACCGCTAATAACCGTAGGCCATTCAGAGTAAGAATCATTAACCACTACTCTCTGAATTCTTTTAGCCAGTTTTCGATGCATTTACAAACGGATCTCTCCAAGCCCGTAGACCTTTATTTGCACATTAGCCGTGTGTGGGGAACTGTCAAACTCTTTGGCAAAATCTAAATATACTATGTCAACAGCCACACCTCTTTCCAAGGTTTTACTTACAGAACCTCATAAAAATAAATCAAATTTGTTTGAAAACTTCTGTCTTTCATGAATCCATGCTGTCTGTTGCTTAACCACTTAAGCCCCGGACCATTTTGCAGCTAAAGGACCAGGCCCCTTTTTGAGATTCGGCACTGCATCGCTTTAACTGACAATAGCGCAGTCGTGCGACGATGCTCCCAAACAAAATTGTCGTCCTTTTTTTCCCACAAATAGAGCTTTCTTTTGGTGGTATTTGATCACCTCTGCGGTTTTTATTTTTTGCGCTATAAACAAAAATAGAGTGACAATTTTGAAAAAAAAATGCAATTTTTTTTACTTTTTTTCTATAATAAATATCCCCAAAAAATTGTCAAAAAAACATTTTTTTCCTCAGTTTAGGCTAATACATAGTCATATTTTTGTAAAAAAAAAAAAAATCTCAATAAGAGTTTGACAGGGAACAGATAATCAGTGACAAGCTCACTAGGAAGCACAGGGAGAGGTTTGTTACACTTACCTCTCTCCGTTCTTCAGCTCTGTGACCCAAGCCACGGTCACGGAGCTCAGGACCGGGTCGTGAGTACGCCGCTGGCAGCGCGTGCGACCCATGGCTGGGCTCTTAAAGGGCAATGTACCTGTATGTGCTTGTGCCATTCTGCTGACGTACATCGGCGTGAGGCCGTCCTTAAAGTGGTTCTGCACTCAAAATACAACATTTGCCCATTCTGTTGCCTATAGTTAATATATCTCATAATGCCACCTGTTTTTTTTTTTTGATTCACCTACCTTTTGTAATCTTCAGTACTTTATTTCAAACCCCTGCGGCGATGGGCGGTCTCTTGCGGGGATCAGCGTAATTTCCTGTTGGAGATCACAGGAGACAGTGCGGCTAATGCACCCGACATCTCGCGAGATTTCGGGTGCTACAGCCGACATCTCGCGAGATTTCGGGTGCTACAGCCAACATCTCGCGTGATTTTGGTAATTACAGCCGAGATCTCGCGAGATCTCGGCTGTAATTACCAAAATCACGCGAGATGTTGGCTGTAGCACCCGAAATCTCGCGAGATGTCGGCTGTAGCACCCGAAATCTCGCGAGATGTCGGGTGCATTAGCCGCACTGTCTCCTGTGATCTCCAACAGGAAATTACGCTGATCCCCGCAAGAGACCGCCCATCGCCGCAAGAGACCGCCCATCGCCGCAGGGGTTTGAAATAAAGTACTGAAGATTACAAAAGGTAGGTGAATCAAAAAAAAAAAACAGGTGGCATTATGAGATATATTAACTATAGGCAACAGAATGGGCAAATGTTGTATTTTGAGTGCAGAACCACTTTAAGTGGTTAAAATATTTTTTTTACAGCAAGAACTCATCTATGTGATCTGTTATCAAATTCTCCAATATCTTCCCAAGTATAGAAGTTAAACTAACATGTCTATAGTTACCACACTGCCCTACACCATTCCAGTGGTACTATTCCAGTCATTAAGGAGTCCCTAAAAATTAAAAATGATGGCTTTGAAATGACAGAGCTCAGGATCTGTGGGTGGATGCAATCTGGTCCACGTGCTTTAGCCACCTTTATTCTGTTTAAATATTTCACTTTTGAGCCATTGCGGACCATTTGGGGCTGTGTCAAAACCATCCCCATTATGGACTTGAGCTCCCCAGTGCTGAAGAAAGTAATTAATAAATTTGCCTTCTATTTGTCCCCCGTCACCCACTCCAGATTATTTTGTAAAAGGCCTATATGCTCAGACCTTACCTTTTTTCTATGAATATATTTGAAGAATTTTTGGGGGTTTGTTCTATCTTTTGCAACCTGTCATTAATTTTTTTTATAATTATATTTTAAATTAAAGTTTTGTGAATTACAAACAAAGCATATTTTGCGTATAAAGACGGACAAGAATTTTACGAAAATGTAACAGTTGCAAGTAGATCAAGTACAAGTATCCATCAAGATAATAGTCTACTTGTGAGCACTAACATATAGACAATAAGTGAACGGTATACAAGTACAGAGATATATACACAAAGGGGTTATAAGTTGTTAGACTGAATATTTAAACTGTATCTGCAAAAGGAGAGGCAAGAGTACATAGAGGCAGGACGCCATGGTACCTAATGACTGCGTCCGGCCCAATCAGGATTCGGGAGGGGAACCAAACCCAGAATTGTTCCACGTATCCCAAATCTTATTGAACCTGGCCAAAGCATCCACCACCAGAGCAGTCATTATCTCCATTCTGCAGATCTCAACAATTACCTTAAAAAAATTGTCTTGAGAAAGAGGGGTAGGAGATACATTGGAATAACTCTCTTGGCAGGTAATATAATTTATGAAGCTAGTTTGTTTGAAAAATTTTCCAATTCCAAGAAAAGGAAGGCCTTGGAGGTAATGTAACGGATCCAATGGGAGAGGGGACTCAAATATACATTGAAGCAGAGACATCACCATAGATCAAAAGGGTATAATTAACTTGCATTGCCAGAAGATATGGTAATGGTTCCCTTTTTTACCATAGCACCAACATAAGGGGGGTAATGAAGGATCTAGACAATATAGTACCTCTGGCGTTCTATACCAGAATAGTAAGACTTTAAATGCGATCTCTCTCTGCGCCACACATATAGATACTTTTGATGTTGAGGACCAAATCTTGTCCCAACACGGAAGAGTAATTGGCTGTATGATAGGAGACCATTTCCGCATGTAGGGGTGGAGGTCCTCAATGAGTGGGGAAGTTTCAAAGTAGTTTGATAAATAGCAGAAATGAAAAAAAATTGGTGAGGGCCTTGGGAACAAATTACTTCAAAAGCCGTTGGCTTAGGCAAAATAAGGGACGGGGATTTGTTTTTGCCTGGGATGGTGGGGGGTATTGTGAGGAGAGAGTTGGCTGTGATGTATCTCCTGTCAAGAGAGCGCTAATATCTTATCTTTCTCCAGATCCCCTGTGAAATCCTGGTCAGGAAGCGATCCATAGTGAGGGTAGGCCAAGGAGCTGGCTGAGACCGGGGGCAAGGTTTTTGATACCCAATCTTGACCATGAGGTGCTAGGAGGTGTAAGGGGGCAATCGTATGCTGATGGAGCTGTACAGGGGCGATGGAGAGCAGAACAGGACCAGACCTCTCCAACTACGCATCCACCATCTTGTCTTATTTGAAATTTATTTTCTTTTTACATATTCAGTTGTATCATTTGTAACATTTAAAATGATTATAGTGTTCCTTCATTTTTATATTTTTTTTTAAAAGCAATTTTCTTATTATTTATAGCTTTTTTTAACGTTGGCTGTGAGCCACATTAAATTATTATTTTTAGCCTTTTAAACTTATTGCCCATGTGAATATACTTTGCAGTGAGTACACATACAGATTTTTTGAAGAATTCCCATTTCTGTTCTGTGTTCATAGATGCCAATATTCCCTCCCAGTCAAAGTCTTGGAGAGCAGTCCTCATCCTTGGAAAACGTGCTCTCTTAAAGTTGAGTGTTTTATATTTCACGTATGCGTTTGTTGCTTACAGCCAACGTTAAATCAACTCATGTTATGGTCACTGCTACCCAGATGTTCTTTTATATGAATATTGGTAATAAGATCTGCATGGTTTCAGATTACCAGGTCAAGCAGAGCATCATTCCTAGTCAGGCGCCAAAAAACTGGACTATAAAATTGTCTTGTAATAGGATTATAAATTATTTTCCTTTTTTTAAGTTTAAAAGGTTTTTATTAAACGATTTACATATACAATATATTCTTGCGTGTTACGGAGGCAATACATTTATCATATGTGAAAATGAGACTATATCTTAGACACGTGACAAAATCAAAGTGTATTCATAATACAATGAGAAAAAACAGCTAGTAGATTATACTTGGTGGCTTCCATGTGGAAATGGATACATGGTTTAGGAGACGACCTTATAGAAGGACTGTGATGTTGCCTACATGCAAGTTACTAATTCCTGCAGCCAGCGGTCCCAAATGTTGTACTTGGTTGGGCACCCTCTATTAATATATCTTTTTTTTTTTTTTTAGGGTATTATTTACGTCCACCTTCCTGTCAATTTGGGAGGTCACGGTCTCATCCACTGCCTGGCAATAATGTTTAGTGTAGGAATATTTTTGTGAATGTATTAATTTACAAATCGGGGAATATCCCTAAAAAGCATTGCTTTGGATCCAAGGTAAGGGGAAAACCCATGGTGTCATGTAAGACATCCACAACCTGTTTCCAAAATCTTTTTAGCATTGGGCTAGCCCATATTAGGTGGAAAAATGTACCCACTTTCTGTTAACACATCATGCAATTGGTGCACTGTCCTCTAAAAAGGAAAAGAGAAAAACTTTTGTACTAACACAAAGGGTCCTTAGCGGCATTTAAAGTAGTATTAAAAACAACAACCCCCATTTATTTCACTTAAGTATTAATATGCATCATGTAAACCCAACCAGATGCATCTGAATTTTCATGCCAGTGGCAAAAAGCTTTTTCCAATCACATTACAGGATGAGAAGCTGGGGAGTGGCTTGCATCCCCAGGCTGCTGAGCTGCCTGTGTGTGTAGGCATCAGCATGCCAAGCTGTAGCCTGGGACATGAGCATGCTCGTAGGAAAGGCTCCAGGGAATCTGAGAAGCAGCGGAGCCACCTTACAAACAGAACCCAAGGAGAGTAACATTTCCAAATGCAATTAACAAGTGAGCACCTGAAAAACAGAAGGCAGACCTAAAAGTGTGTAGATGCTAAAATATGCTGCTGTTTTTTAGGTGGAAGGTTCAATATCACTTGAATTTAGGTGCCTGGCATTTTTTCCTAACAGGATGAAACGTATGGGTTTTGATAAAAAGGAGTGCAGCCATACAAGGTAAGATTTACAGTGCCTTTTAGGATCCCTAAGCTTAATATGAAAATCATATTTTGGGTTCAGCTCTTACTGCTTTAAATCCAATGTACTTAAAAAGACTACTAACTACAGGTCACTGAATAAGAGGGCTCTGACATCCCCAAAGACAGAATGCCACAAGGTCGGTCTTTTATATGACAACCTTGTGTGATCCAAGGGAAATTATAGTAATGCAGCACAGCTGCCAGCGCAGGGTTGAAAATGAGGTCAAATCCGCAGGAAGCAGCAGAAAGCCCGAGGCAACATTATAAATGAAACAACCCCCAAGGGAGTAGCAGCAAGCAAGGAGTGATGTCCTTCAAACTTTGGAATTATGGAAAGGTGAAAGTATAATCAAATACTTCTGCTTGACATTTCACAAAGCAGACCGTGTATTTTATTCAGCGTAACATCACACTGAATAACTACCTGTTTAAATGTACAGCATGACCACACTTGTGAGTGCCAAGAAAACTGGAAAAAAAAAATGTATGTCTACATGTCCAATATTTGGAACCTTTGTAAAAAGTAAAACCCTAGCCAATAATGTGAGTACACATTTAAAATACTTTTATGTGCAGTATAATACATTTGTAATTCTGCATCACATACACCTCTACCACACTAAGTGACCAGCAATGGATAACACTTTTTCACAGCTTGTGGCTTCCCGTTTCACCTGTACAGATTCAAGCTACTTACTAATCAAGTCCTCCCTGTTCTTATTCCCACTAGTTACTGACTTATCTGTGTTTCCAGCCTTCAGTATCTGAAACATGTCAGGGCGACAGTGCTTTGAAATGCAATATAGACCAATCCCATTATACTGGCAATCCAGCTCTTTGCCAAATTTATAGTGTGCATGAAAATTGATATTTAAATAAATAGTGGTTTATGAAGCAACGTTACAATTTAACAAGCAAGCGTATAATCTCCAATTCTGTCCAAACTTCAACCAGTTTAAATCTGGGGTTAAATTAACACATTGCGACCAGACCAAACTTTTGAATTTGGATTAGTAATTTACCAAGTTTACACTTTAAAATTTTTATAGCTCACGTTTTATTATAAAACAGAAATATGTCCAAAGTGTGCAAAATAAATAAAAAACGGTGGTCTGTGCATGTGATTCTGTGGAGGCACACGTGCTGCAAGAGCTTGTCCGCCGGCCACCTATGATCGCAATGGAGGGGCAGAATGGGTATCTGCCTATGTAAACAAGGTGGATCCCTGTTTTGACAGGGTCAATGGAGATTCACTGTTCCTAGTGATCAGGAACAGCAATCTCTGTGTTGTCCCAGAAAGCCCATTCTCCACCAAGAACACACACAGGGAACATAGTTAACCCCTTGATTGCACCCTAGTGTTAACGCCTTCCCTGCCAGTGTCATTTATACATTGATCAGTGCATTTATTTATTTTTAACACTGATCACTGTAATTATGTCACTGGTCCCCCAAAGTGTCACTTTGGGTGGGATTTGTCTGCCGCAATGTGGCATTCCCGCTAAACATCACAGACCGCTGCCATTACCAGTAAACAAAAAAAAAATACATAAATCTATCCCATAGTTTGTAGACGCTATAACTTTTGTGCAAACCAATCAAAATAGGCTTATTGCAATTTTTGTAGGGATTTTACTGATTAAAATGTTTGTGTTCGATTTATCATCTCATTTCGATTAATTATAACGCACATACAGATCCAACTACTTTTAGCTGATCTCCTTGCATTGCACCTCTGCATTAGTCAGTGGTAAATGTGGTATACACTATATACAATCACCCGACACTAGTTTCCACAATCCATGACTTAACTTCACAGTTCACACAAATATGTTTTAAATTCAAACTGTAGCACTGACGTAAGTTTTTTTTTTCCACAGTAGCGTGACAATCCCTCCACCTCCGGTCTAACTAATCACCCTCACCTTATGGCATGGACCCCGGTGCAAACAGGTGGCCATGCAAGCGGGTATCAAAAGGGTTAAACCGGACCATAAACTTCTCTCAGGTCTCCTTAGATCTCAGCAAGGACATCAGGTCATGGGTAGAAAGAAAAGATCTAAGTGCTCACCGCTTAAGTATAAGATTACATTTTTGTATTCAAACACAAACTACTCACATAAAGATCATAAAAACACAGCATGTAAAGCCGACAATCTCGTTAGTTGCGTAGGGCAGCAGCAGGTGACATCATGCGTAGCTCCTCCCCCGTACGCATTACTTTCAATCAGAACTTCAATGTCACCGGACTCCTTCCCCCTTCCCTTTGTTAGCAGACTGAGGCAATTGGGGAAGGGGGGAGGAGTCCAATGACGTTGATGTCCGTGATGTCACTGGATCTCCGATGGAACTCTTTTGATCAAAAAAATTTATCAATTAATCAAGGAATTAATCTTTAACTTCCACAGCCCTACAATTTGTGTTACCAAAAATATGTAGAATGCATATTGGACTAAACTGATGAATAAATGTGTTTATATATATATTTTTCGGATCTGTATTATAGCAGAAAGTAAAAAAAATTGTCAGTCTTGTTTTTAGCGCAAAAAATAAAATCCCCAGAGCTGATCAAATACCACCAAAAGAAAGCTCTATGTGTGGGGGGGAAAAAAAGGACCTCAATATTATTTGGGTACAGCGGCGCAGTTAAAATCGACACTGTGACATATTGCAAATAATGGCCTGGTCATTAAGGGGGTAAATCCTTCTGGCGCTGAGGTGATTAAAAATTATCACTATAGCACAGGGATTGACAAATTTGCTTTGAAACTAGGAGCCATCAAAAAAAAAAAAAAAGTTTGGAGACAGTTTTATTTATTTATTTATTTTTTAAAACAAATCCTATGAGTGTAACATGTAACATGTTCCCAAAGGTGAACTTCTCCTTTAAGGGCTGGTTCACACAGGGGGCGATGCGAGGCGACACCGACTTGCCTCGCCGCGACCTGCCGCGACCTCAGCGGCGACTTGCAAATGACTTCTGTATAGAAGTCAATGCAAGTCGCCCCGAGGTCGCCCAAAAGTAGTACAGGAACCTTTTTTCTGAGTCGGAGCGACTCGAGTCGCTCCTCTCAGAACGGTTCCATTGTACAGAACGGGGGCGACTTGTCAGGTCGCGGCGAGGCAAGTCGTGTCGCCTCGCATCGCCCCCTGTGTGAACCGGCCCTAACCCTTTCACAGCCACAGCCGCCATTTTTTGCAAAAGTTCAAAAAATTATCTGAGGCCTGAAAATTACATAAAACCCCCAAACATGATATATTTTCTGAAAGCAGCCATCGTAGAGAATAAAAATCGCGTCACACGATATTACACAAAATAATATTTGGTAAAATATAAAAGCCAAGTTTGCAACAAGTACAGTGGATAGAAAAAGTCTACACACCCTTGTTAAAATGTCAGGCTTCTGTGATGTAAAAAAAATGAAACAAAGATACATCATTTCATTACATTTTCCACCTTTAATGTGGCCTATAAACCGTACAACTCAATTGAATAACAAACTGAAATATTTAAGGGGGGGAGTAAAAATAAAAAAAATGTGGTTGCATAAGTGTACACACCCTCTTATGACTGAGGATGTAGCTGTGTTCAGAATTAAGCATTCACACGCATGTTAAATTAGGAGTCCATACACACCTGCCATCATTTAGAGTGCCTCTGATACACCCCAAATATAGTTCAAATGTTCTAGTGGGTCTTTCCTGACATTTTCTTAGTCGCATCCTACAGTAAAACCCTTGGTCCGCAGAGAGCTTCCAGAAATCTCATTAAGGTATCAGTCAGGATAAGGGTACAAATCAAGTGGATAAAATATGGCACAACAGTGACATTACCAAAAAATAGACATCCCTCCAAAAAAACCGGATGAAAAGATAAGAAAATTGATCAGGGAGGCTGCCAAGAGGCCTACAGCAACAATAAAGGAGCTAGAGGAATATCTTGCAAGTACTGGCTGTGTGGTACATGTGACAATAACCTCTTGTATTCTTCATATGTCTGGGCTATGGGGTAGAGTGGCCTTTTCTTACCAAGAAAAACATCCTAGCCTGGCTAAATTTTGAAAAAAAACACATCTGAAGTCTTCCAAAAGCATGTGGGAAAATGTGGTATGGTCTGATGAAATTAAGGTTGAACTTTTCGGCCATAATGCCAAAAGATTTATTTGACGCAAAAACATTGCACATCACCAAAATAACACCATACCCACGGTAAAGCATGATGCTTTGAGGCTGTTTTTCTTCAGCTGGAATAGGGGCCTTAGTAAAAGTAGAGGGAATTATGAACAGTTCCAAATACTAGTCAATATTGGCACAAAACCTTCAGACTTCTGCTAGAAAGCTAAACATGAAGAGGAACTTCATCCTTCAGCATGACAACGACCCAAAGCATAAATCCAAATCAACAAAGTAATGGCTTCACCAGAAGATTCAAGTTTTGGAATACCCAGCCAGAGCCCAGACCTGAATTCCATTGAAAATCTGTGAGGTTATCTGAAGAGGACTGTGCACAGGAGATGCCCTTTACAATCTGACAGATGGAGTGTTTTTGCAAAGAAGATTGGGAAAATACTGCCAAGTCAGGATGTGCCATGCTGATAGACTCATACCCAAAAAAGAGTGATGTAATAAAATCAAAAGGCGCTTCAACAAACTATTAGTTTAAGTTTGTGCACAGTTTTGCAACCATATTTTTATTTAATTTTATTTTTTTAATTCCCTCCAACTGAAAGATTTCAGTTTGTTGTTCAATTGAGTTGTACAGTTTATAGGTCTTGTTAAAAGGTGGAAAAAGTCAGGAAATGATTTAACTTTGTCTCTATTTCTTTACATAACAGAAACCTGACATTTTAACAGGGGTATAGACTTAATATCCACTGTAAATAGATACCCAATATGTCAATATATCTAACCTTAACCACTTCAATACTGCCCACTTCCCCCCTTCCTGCCCAGGACAATTTTCAGCTTTCAGCACTGTCGCACTTTGAATGACAATTGTGCGGTCATGCAACACTGTACCCAAGCTACATTTTTGTAATTTTGTTCCCACAAAATAGAGCTTTCTTTTGGTGGTATTTGATCACCACTGAGGTTTTTATTTTTTGCTAAACTAAAAAAAGACCAATATTTAAAAAAAAAAAAAATGTTTTCTTTGTTTACTATAAACTTTCGTTTTCTCCTTCACTGACTGCCACTGATAAGGAGGCATTGATATGTAGAATTGATGGGCACTGATAGGCGCCACTGATGAGGAGGCATTGATATGTAGAATTGATGGGCACCGATAGGCGGCACTGATGGGCACTAATGAGAAGCTGACAGGTTTTCCTGATGGCCACTGATTGGCACTGTTGTTGACACAAACCGAGGAAAGCCGTTTACCGGAACTTCCTGGTTCACGCTGTGATTTGTCACAGCTGATCACGTGGTAACTAGCCTCCGTCAGAGGCTCCTTACTATGATCGGAGATTCGGTGTGTCAAAGTGACACATAGCAACACTGATTGCCACGCTGCGCGCCGCCGCGACAACATGTTATCCGGCTAGACGTCAAATGACACCCAGTCAGGATTGCAGAACCACCACTGGCAGTCATTCTTCTATTGGCTGGGCAGGAAGTGGTTAAACATGTCAGTATGCTATATTTTCCATAAGCAATGCTTTAAAAGCCCCCTGTAGATCATTAGCGTTTAGAAGGAGGTCTGGTGCTAGAATTATTACTCTCATTCCAAATGCCCAGGGTGTGGGGAGAATTCGGACGGCACCCCAGGCGTGAACCTTGTCGCCATGGTGACTGAAGTCTGTCGAGCCCTGCTATAAGCACATAAATTACAATTAAAAGGGGGTATTGAGCCCTAAAATATTACATATATATATATATATATATATATATATATATATATATAGCCGCTTACCAACCAGATGTGGTAGCTGCATAGTTTCTTTGGCTTTCTTCTGTTTTCACCTGGAGATCTGGCCAGTAACAGACCTTTTGTATTAGTGAGGCACAACTCTGGATGAATGAGAACAGGAATATTTGTCAGTCCCGGGGGGAGGGTAGTGTTAAATGTATTAGTAGATTAATACAGTAAACAAATTGAAGCCGAACTCCAGCTCACACTTTATAATCAGTTACAGCAAACATTTTGTTTTTTTTCCCTTTGCATGAATAAATAAAAGCTGATCATTTTAATCACCCCCTGTTAGTGTTAAGTGATTTGTCTCATCCATATAAACCGATACATTCTGCTGGGAGAGCTTGTGCTTTTGAAAATAAATAGGCTTGTTGGCTGGATCACCAGATGAATAAAGAAGAAAACTTAAAAAAAGGAACCCAATACTGTCATCACATCTAAGAATTGGTAAGCTGCATTATAATAAAGGTTTGCTTTTGGGTTTAATACCACCTTAAAGTAGAACTATCGTCCAACTATAAAATCACATATGTGACGAAGACTGCCTATGTCAGGAAGACTGGGCTTTTTTTTTCTTTTTTTTTTTAATACCAAGAACCATTGATCGCCCTATCCACAAACATCCACACTTTGCGCTATCTTGAGGAACACAGAGAAATTATGTAAAAGTCATGCTTTGTCCCTCCCAACCCCCTCACCTGGGTGCTGTAGAAATCCAGCTTCCCAGCTACATTTACAAAAAAAACAAAAAAAACAAAAAACAAACAGGAAAAATAGGATTTTTTGTACTCACCGTAAAATCGTTTCTCTGTAATTCACCGACCGACACAGCTCCTCTCTAACAAAATGGGTTGTCAGCCCTATCACTGGAGATTACTAGGCAAAGTTGTAACACAACACTTCAGAACTTTCAGTTCTGCCCAGGGGGCGGTCCCTAGGCTACAACCCCCACAGCCTGCCCTAGCAGGCTCAGTACGTCAACAAGCAGTATAACGTAAAGAGAAAAAGGAGGGGTGGGTGCTGTGTCGGTCGGTGAATTACAGAGAAAAGGATTTTACGGCGAGTACAAAAAAATCCCATTTTCTCTTATATTAACCAACCGACACAGCTCCTCTCTAACAAAATGGGACGTCCCCAAGCAGTGTCAAACGAGGGGTGGGAAAAACAGCATAAAAACTTCATCCCCCATGGCAAGTGGGAACTAGTGAAACTAAACCCACAAAAAAACAGCAGTGTGTGGAAAAACACCACAATATAACCGGGTATCCTCAACAGGAGTGATCCCCAAGACTGCAACATTGCGGAAGTAATGCAACAGTGCATAAACATAACAGTACTTTTATTAAAAAAACAGGAAAAACGAGCTTGCATATCCAATTGCAACTACACGGCCGCCTGCAAAACTTTGCGGCCAAAACAGGCATCAGCCGATGCACTGACATCTACCTTGTAGAACTTGGTAAACGTATGGACAGACGACCAGGTCGCCGCCTTACACACCTGAGCAACCGAGGCTTTGTGTCGGAAGAGCCAAGACGTTCCGATTGCCCTTGTAGTGTGGGCCGTGACCAGAAAGGGGGGCACCTGCCCCTTCAAAGCGTGGGCTTGTACTACAATCTGTTTGATCCACCTGGAAATGGTGGCCGACGAGACCGCCATACCCTTCTTTGGACCAGCCACTGAAACAGTGAGTCTGACTTCCGGAAGGGAGCCGTGGCAGACAAATACACCTTCAGAGCCCTAACCACGTCGAGAACGTGAAGGGCCAGCTCTTTGGGGTGCTTTGGTTTAGGACACAACGATGGTAATACAATGTCCTCATTAATATGAAAAGCCGAGACCACCTTCGGTAGAAAAGATGGTTGCTGACGCAACACCACCTTATTCCTGTGGATGACCAGATAGGGCGACTTGCAAGACAAGGCCGCCAATTCCGAAACCCTCCTGGCTGAGGTAATGGCCACTAGAAAGACCACTTTCTGGGAAAGAGTCAACAGGGGATATTCTCAAATGGCGTTTTTTGAAGTGCCGACAACACCAGGTTCAAATCCCATGGGGGTAACTGTGGGCGCACCGGAGGGACTACATGTCGAACCCCCTGAACGAAGGTACCCACTAAGGAGTGTGATGCCAGGGGTCGTTGAAAAAAGATAGCCAGGGCTGAGATCTGCCCCTTGATGGTGCTCAATGTCAACCTCTGGTCTACTCCTCGCTGGAGAAACAGGATCCTTGCTATGAAAAGGAACTCGGATGCCAACCATTCTCCTCACACTTGGAGATGTAAGCTTTCCAGGTACGATGGTATATCTTCCTAGAAGATTTCCGTGCCCTCAACATAGTTGGAATCACCGAGTCCGACAGACCCCAGTTCCTCAACACCTGGCTCTCAACAGCCATGCCGTTAAAGCCAGCGATGGTAAAGCAGGATGAAAAATCAGACCTTGAGACAGAAGGTCCTCTCACAACGGCAGTCGCCACAGAGCGTCTGCCACCAGATGTACCAGATCTGCGTACCATGGACGCTGAGGCCAATCTGGGGCAACCAGTATCACTGAGATGCCCTCGGCTTCCACTCTGCGAAGCAGACGTAGCAACAATTTCCGTGGAGGAAAAGGCGTAAATCAGCTGATACTGATCCCACGGGGCCACCAGCGCGTCTGATGCGTCTGCCCACAGATCTTTCGTCCTGGACACAAATCTTAGCACCTTCCGATGGAGACGGGAGGCCAATAGATCCCCATCTGGTGTTCCCCACTTCAGGCACAGCAACCTGAATGTCTCCGGATGCAATGCCAATTCTCCTGGTTCCAGCATCTGCCGACTCAGATAGTCCGCCTGCCAGTTTTCTACACCCGGAATGTAAATGACCGGCAGGGCCGGAACATGACGCTCTGCCCACCGAAGTATGTGAGTGACCTTTCCGAGCAGCGGCTGTGCTTCTTGTTCCCCTTGGTGATTTATGTATGCCACGGCTGTGGCGTTGTCCGTCTGAATCCTGATCGGACGCCCTTGAAGACTCGCCGACCATGTGTGGAGACACAGCCTGATCGCTCTCAATTCGAGCAGATTGATCGGCAACTCGGATTCTACCGTAGACCAGAGGCCCTGAGTCGACTGAACCCCCATCACTCCACCCCAGCCGGATAGACTGGTGTCCGTAGTGACCACTGTCCACTACAGAGGAAGGAACGATTTTCCAGACTGAATCACCGGGGACCTCAACCACCAGATCAGAGAGTCCCTGACTGGTTTGCTCACCTGGATCAAGGGACAACTGAGACTTGTCCCATTTTAACAAGATCTCCTACTGCAGTACTCTGGTGTGGAACTGGGCGTAAGGTACTGTCTCGAAGGAGGCTACCATGAGCCCCAGTACTCGCATGCAAAACCGGAGCGACGACCACTTGAGGTTCATCAGCAGTTTCACCGCAGACCTGAGAATCTGCAATTTGTCTGAAGGGAGAAAAACTCACTTCCCTGGAGTCCAACAGCAAACCTAGGTACTCCAGAAGCTGGGTCAGCACAATCACCGACTTCTTTAGGTTCAACAGCCACCCAAATTCTTGCAGGGTCTGCATGGTGATCGCCACATCCTCCTCTAATTCTGAGGCGGAAGATGCTCTCAGGAGGAGATCGTCCAGGTAGCCCACAATCGCGATCCCACGCTGTCTCAGCAATGCCAATACTGGAGCCAATACCTCGATAAAGACTCTGGGGGCTGATGCCAGACCAAAAGGAAGAGCCACAAATTGGTAATGGGCTTCCCCGACTGCAAAACGCAGAAAATTTTGATGCTGAAGGCATATGGGTATGTGCAGGTATGCATCCTGGATGTCCAAGGACGTAGGCAAATGAGACTAAACACCGACAGATGAGGTAGTGTACTTGCCAGTTTTCTCCGCCCGAAATGTAAATGGCTGAAAGAGCTGGCACGTGAAGCTCTGCCTACTGCAGAATGTGAGACCTCCACCGCTGCTGCTGAACTCCTTGTCCCCCCGGTGATTGACGTAAGCCACTGTCGTGGCATTGTCTGACTGGATCCTGACCGGACGACCACACAGCAGCGACCAAGTGGAGTGGCATAACCTGATTGCACGCAACTCCAGAACGCTGATCAACAGGTGGGAATTCTCCAGTGTCTAGTGGCCCTGGGCCAAACGAGGGTCCAAAACTCCACCCGAGCTGGTCAGGCTGGCATCTGTCATGATCACTGTCCAATGGAGAGGGAGAAACGACTTCCTGGACCATAGAGCCGGGGACCGTAGCCACCAAAGAAGCGAAGCCCTGGTTAGATGACCCACACGGATCTGACAATCCAGATATGCTTGGGATTTGTCTCATTTGGATAAGATATCCCTCTGCAAGACCGGAGTGTGAAACTGAGCATACAGAATCGCCTTGAAGGTGGATACCATGAGGCCCAGAACCCGCATGCAAAAGCGCAGCAACAATCAATTGCGGGACAGCAGCAATAGCACAGCATGAAGGGTGTGCAGTTTGATCGGCGGAAGAAAAACCTTCACCCTTGCAGAGTCCAGAATCCACCCAAAGTACTCCAGGCATTGGGTCGGGAGCAACACAGACTTGTGGAGATTCAACACCCAGCCGAAGTCTTGTAAGGTCTGCATGGTGATCTCATCAACTCTTAGTTCTGAAGCTGACGCCGCTCTCAGGAAGAGATCACCCAGGTAGCCCACGATCACGATCCCCCGCTGTCTCAGCAACGCCAGAACCGGTGCCAGAACCTTGGTGAATGCCCATGGTGCCAACGCCCCTTGCCTTTTCTGGGCTGTGGGAGAAAAGAACTTCACAGGGAGATACAGCGATTCCCTTACCCATCCAAAATGCTGGAAAAGTTTGGTGCCAACTTATGGGCACAGGAAAATGTGAGTTTTGAGCCTCTCTTTTTTTGATTTTTGAAAAAGAAATAGTACTTATATGGTACGCAATGATCATTGTTAATTTTTTAAGATGGACGGATACCTCTTGTACCCATTTCATTGGGAGTAGCCTAGAACATCATCTCGAGTGGAGTGGTTATCCCTACTTAAAGAACCAAAGACGTGTTTTTACCGATATCTGGTTAGTGGCCAATCCATATGGTGGTGGTGCTGTCACCGAATTGGTGGATTAGTCACACAGAATCACGGATGTGGGTTAAGAATGCACAGGAAGAGTTTAATCACAGAGGAGAAATTTTATTGAGATTGTTCAAACTAGCGGGCACATTTAAACCAGCAACACTGGACACTTATTGATTTTGTAATGGAAATTTGTAGGTTCTGTATATAATTGTATTCTATTTTATATGTATTGCACAATGCCCTCACTGTGCACACAGCACTAATAATGTTTTCAGTACGTTTTGCATTCTTTCGAGTTCTGATTAGAATAAGCCTGCCTATGTAACGCCCCTTGTTACCATAAATGTACAATTGTAATATTAATGTGATACCTACGTAATCATGTGTATAAAAACCTTAACATGCGTCATAATAAAGGAGAACGGTTATTTGGAAAGATGCTGAGCGTATCTTTTGTGTCTGTTCCCTACTGCAGTAGTTATTAATTTGGAACCACTAATCAATATGAGGATAGGAGTTGCCTATCATCAAAATATCCATTTCAATTTATTGGACACTTATTGATTTTATCACCTATTAATTTTCTGGACATTAATTTTTGTCATTTTTTTAGGTCACATTTTTTGACTGATTCACTTATAATATTGTTTGAACCATATAGAATTATTTAATGTTTTGATTGTATATATGTGACAAAAGCACCAACATAAATGAATCACTCGGTGGCATACTATAAGTGGTGTATTTAGAAATATAAGATAGGGGTTAGCGCAGTCAACATTTTGTGATTATCAATGTTCGACCTGAACATAAAGCTCATCCCTATCCAATACCAAGTCCTGTGCAGAATTTGGCGATCATAGGTAGGTCAGGGTCCTGGGGTACCATAACGTGTAAAACTTTCAGGGGCATCCCTTATTCATATAGGTTATTTTGTATAACATGTCGCATTCACCATAACAACACTTCAGGTGGGGCCAAAGATTTAATCAAAATCAATTTTTTGGCATAGTAAAGGAGATGGGCTATTCGTAGTTTAGAATGGTGGGAGCGTTGCTCAGCATCTGAAATTCCAAGAAGGGCCAAGGATGGGGTGGGCGATAGGTTACTGTAACCTAAGATTTTTTTTTTAAATGGCAGTCCAATATGTTCCAATAAAGGGGCATTCCCAAAACATGTGCAAGTAGGATCCCAGCTGTAGTCTACAATGGGGACAGAGGGTCATAGTGGAGTCCGGCAGTGAGCAAAGGACAGAGGGTCATAGTGGAGTCAGTAGTGATAACACAGCTGTAACTTCTAATCCCGGGGTAAATGCAAGGACCAATCGAAAACAAAATGCAACACTGAGGAGTATACACAAATGCTAGGAGCCTAGCTAAAAAAAAAGGAAGGAACTGGAGCTGCTATTACACGAGGAGGACTTAAGACTTTGTGGAAATAACTGAAAATTGGTATGACAGCTCACACGATGGGCTGGTTAAATATCCAGGGATATTCCTTGTATTGGAAAGACAGGAAAGGTAGAGGGGGGGGGGGGGGGGGTTGTCTATATGTAAAAAAATTATAGGAGGATGGTAAAGAGGAGCAACATTGTGAATGGGACGAGGGAGAGGGGGTGGAATCAATATGGGTAGAACTTAAAGAAGAAGTGGAGATATGTTATAAGTCACCCGACCTGAAGGAGGAGGAGCGGGACCTACTACTATCACAGTTAGAAATGGCTGCGAGACAGGGAAATGCCATCATAATGGGGGACCATCCTGATATTGAATGGGCAGAGGGGACAGTTCACTCATTAAAGGCCTGTCATTTCATGAATGTCTTACAGGACAACTTAATGTCCCAATTGGTGGATTCCCCAACTAGAAAGAACGCCGTGCTAGATTTATTACAAATAATCCAAGTCTGATCTCAGATGTGGAAATATGAGACAACTTGGGATCTAGCGATCATAGGATGATCACATTTAGCTTAAAACATAGAAAAGGAGGCACGAGGGAAACAAAAGAACACTAAATTCCAAACTAGCCAATTTCTCGTAACTGCCGTCAGTACTAGATGACATCAATTAGGACCAAATCCTAGATGCATTGAACATAGAAGAAAAATGGGAATGCTTTAGGAGCTTGTTAAGCAAAAGGGTATCGCACAGTGCATTCCAATGGGCAATAAATATAGAAGAGCGAAGGTGAAACCTGGGTGGCTAAACCGTAATGTAAAAAGCCTCATTAAAAAGAAAAAAAATGTCCTTTAAACAATATAAAGGGGATGGGTCACCGTCAGCATTCCAACACTACAAGGAATGCAATAAGAAGTGTAAGAGTGCAATCAGGGTGGCCAAAAAAGATTACGAGAGACATATAGTGGAGGAGAGTAAAAGAAATCCAAACAAATTTTTTAGATAGAGTAACAGTATAAAGCCTAAATTAGAGCACATTGCCCACATAAAAGATAAAGGGAGGATGGTTATGGATGACACAGAGAAGGCAACTACTAAATGCCTTCTAAGTTTTTACACAAGAAAAGGAGGGGTATACCGACTGCAACAGTACTGTTAGCGACACATCACAGGGCATACCCTTGTGGCTAACAGAGGCCAGAGTAAAGGAAAGACTAGATGAACTTAAAGCAGAACTTTGGGAAACAACTTTTTTCCCCCCCATGTCCTTGTTGCTAATCTATCTTCTGTTCTTCTGAGCTCTGTAGTTCCCCTGCAATAGCCTGCTGATTTTGAAGGAAAACCGTTACTGCCTGGTGATATCCGGTTTGTAAGGCTGCTGGCTGCTATACCTCCTGTACTCCCAGCCAGTGGTCTGGTCACTGCCCACTTGTAGTTCTCCACAGCGAACAGGGACTTCTACTTCTGTGTAGTGGGCGGAGGGGTTCTCACAGCCCCCCCCCCCCCCCGGGTCTGTACCACCCAAGGAGGTGGTTTCCTCTCCTCCTCTGCTAGCATCGCCCCCAATCCGCCCCGCCTGTCATCTCTCACTACAGAGCGGGGATCGTTATTAAGCATCAGCCTGGTGAGAGGGGGGGATCTCGGGCTGTGACAGACCTTGTATTTGAAATACTGATCGCCATACAGCCTCGCCTCCTGGGCCAGCATTGTGTGCTGTCAATCACAATGCCGGCCCAGGAGGCAAGACGTTACGGTGATTGGTGTTTAATACAAGATCTGTCACAGCCCGAGATCCCCCGCTCTGTCACGTGGCCGATGTCTCATAATGATCCCCATTCTGCACATATGGGCACAGATGGGACCACACTGATATTAAAGTTCATTGCGATTTCCATACATTAGAGGGTTTCACCAATATTTTGTTATTGATTAGTAAGTTAGCGCTGCACTTTTTTTACTCAAGCCGGAAGACGATCAGATTGCTTCCAAGTTGAAGAAGAGGCCTTGGCTGGGTGTTGGTTATATGCAATAACTATCTGACAGCTGGTAAGCGCACAATACTTCTGATGTTGGGATTTCTCAAGCAACTTCGATTGTGGATTTCATCACATGTTGGCCTGTTACTATTTATTGCACAGTTCTGGGGATTTTTCTGTTTGTTTTTAGGTCACACACTGATTTTGGACATTTTAGTATTATTGATCACTGATAATACACTTTAATATACTATATTTACTCACTGAGGTACATTGTCCAGCGCAGTTTTTTCTTTGCCAGCTACTGATAAATAATGTATACTCAGACTGGTCTGGAGTGGTAAGTGGGGTGCCCCAGGGTTCTTTCTTAGGACCAATTCTATTCAATTTATCCATAAATGATATAGAGGATGGGATAAATAGCTCAATCTCAGTTTTTGCGGACAATACAAAATTAAGCAAGGCAATAACTTCACATGAGGATATAGAAATTTTACAGAAAGACCTGAACAAAATAATGGAGTGGGCAAATACATGGCAAATTAGGTTTAACCACTTAAAAACTGGCCCATAGCCGAATGACAGCTACAGGATGGTTGCTTAACTCTGGGAGCACGTCATGACGGCGCGCTCTCGTCTGGGGCGCGCACTCGAGAGCATCCGTGACCGCCGGGTCCACAGGACCCAGCGCATCACGGATCGCGGTAAACAGCAGCTCATTGTGACCATTTACCACGTGATCGCTCCGTCAAATGCGATCACTTGTAAACAAACCGGCGTCATGTTATGACGTTGGTTCCTCCCTCCCCTCTCTGTACTGTTCGGTACAGCGGAGGGGGAGAGATCGGTGTCAGCAACGTTGTGGGCTGGATCTGCAGTGCCCACAGCGCTGCTCACTGACAATTAACCCCTCAATTCCCTGCCAATACCCAGAAATGCCCTGCCAATACTCTGCAATACCCTGCCAATAATTCTGCCATAAATTGCCATATCCAGCCATACTCTGTGATAACCAGCCATAGTCGGTGATACCCTGCAATACCCAGCCATAGTCGGTGATACCCTGCAATACCCAGCCATAGTCGGTGATACCCTGCAATACCCAGCCATAGTCGGTGATACCCTGCAATACCCAGCCATAGTCGGTGATACCCTGCAATACTCAGCCATAGTCGGTGATACCCTGCAATACCCAGCCATAGTCGGTGATACCCTGCAATACCCAGCCATAGTCGGTGATACACTGCAATACCCAGCCATAGTCGGTGATACCCTGCAATACCCAGCCATAGTCGGTGATACCCTGCAATACCCAGCCATAGTCGGTGATACCCTGCAATACCCAGCCATAGTCGGTGATACCCTGCAATACCCAGCCATAGTCGGTGATACCCTACAATACCCAGCCATAGTCGGTGATACCCTACAATACCCAGCCATACTCGGTAATGCTCAGCCATACTCTGTGTTACCCTGCAATATCCAACCATGCTCGGCCATACTCGACCTCTGTATGTGGCCAGGCTGTAGAAGTCTCCCGCATGTGGTATCGCCGTACTCAAGAGGAGTAGGAGAATCTATTTTGGGGTGTAATTTTTGGTATGTACATGCTACGTGTTAGAAATATTGCATAAATGGACAACTTTGTGTTAAAAAAAAAAATGCATTTTAACCACTTCCCGCCCGCCGGCCGTCATATGATGTGCTTGAATTTTTGCGGGGATATCTGAATGACGGGTGTAGCTACAGGCATCATTCAGATATCAGCTTTTTCACTTGGCGATTCCCTACACCATAAGAACAATCATAGCGGCTGTTCCACTGCTTAATCGCTCTTACAGGAGGTAAGGGGGGACGTCCCCCCCCTCCCTCCAGTGCTTCTACCGACTCGCAAATACGATCAAAGCCAGAATTTTTTTTTGTTTTATTTCAGGCTTCCCAGCCTAGAGGTGAGATGTGGGGTCTTATTGACCCTATATCTCACTGTAAAGAGGACCTGTCATGTCATTTTCCTATTACAAGGGATGTTTACATTCCTTGTAATAGGAATAAAAGTGATCAAAAAATTTATTTTTGGGGAAAAAAATGTCAAACTAAAATAAAGTAAAATGAACAATAATAAAAAAAAGTAAAAAAAAAATTTAAAGCGCCCCTGTCCCCATGTGCTTGCATGCAGAAGTGAACTCATACGCAAGTCCTGCCCACATATGAAAACGGTGTTCAAAACAAACATAAGGTATCGCTGCGAATGTTCGAGCGAGAGCAATAATTTTGACCCTAGACCCCCTCTGTAACTCAAAACATGTAACCAGTAAAAAAAATTTAAGTTTTCGCCTATGGGGATATTTAAATAGCGACGTTTGGTGACATTCCACGAGCGTGTGCAATTTTGAAGGGTGACATGTTAGTTATCTATTTACTCGGCGTAACTTCATCTTTCACATTATGCAAAAACATTGGGCTACCTTTACTGTTTTTTTTTTTTTTTTTTTAAGCACAAAACAACAAATACCGTGCGAGGTAAAAAGTTGCAACGACCACCATTGTATTCTATAGGGTCTTTGCTAAAAAAACATATATATATATATAATGTTTTGGGGTTCTATGTAATTTTCTAGCAAATAAATGATGATTTTTACATGTAGGAGAGAAATGTCAGAATTGGCCTGGGTGCTCCAGAATGCCTGATGGTGCTCCCTGCATGTTGGGCCTCTGTATGTGGCCACGCTGTGTAAAAGTCTCACATATGTGGTATCGCCAGACTCTGGAGTAATAGCAGAATGTGTTTTGGGGTGTAATTTGTGGTATGCATATGCCGTGTGTGAGAAATAACCTGATAATATGACAATTTTGTGAAAAAAAGAAAAAAGGAAAAAAAAAAATCTTGATTTTGCAAAGAATTGTGGGAAAAAAATGACAACTTCAAAAAACTCCTCATGCCTTTTACTAAATACCTTAGAATGTCTTGTTTCCAAAAAGGGGTCATTTGGGGGGTATTTGTACTTTTCTGGGGTTAGGGTCTCAAGAAATGAGATAGGCCGTCAGCACTTCAGGTGTGATCAATTTTCAGATATTGGCACCACAGCTTGTGGAATCTATAACTTTCACAAGGACCAAATAATATTCACCAATTTGTACTTATTTTTACCAAAGATATGTAGTAGTATACATTTTGGCCAAAATTTATGAAGAAATATTACTAATCTTCTAAATTTTATAACAGAAACAAACAAAACAAAAAATTATATATATATATATATATATATATATATATATATATATATATATATATATATTTTTTTTTTTTTTTTTTTACAGAATTTTCTTTTTTTTTTTTCTTTTATATTATTAAAAATAATAAACCCAGCGGTGATTAAATACCACCAAAAGAAATCTCTATTTGTGTGAAAAAAAAGGACACTAATTTCAAATGGGTACAGTGTTGCATGACTGAGTAATTGTCATTCAAAATGTGAGAGCTCCCAAAGCTGAAAATTGGTCTGGTTATTAAGGGTGTTTAAGTGACCAGTGGTCAAGTGGTTAATGTGGAAAAATATAAAGTAATGCACTTGGGGGCAAAAAACAAATACAAACTACTCACTAGGGGGAGAACTGCTGGGGGAATCAAGGGTGGAGAAAAATCTGGGGATCCTAGTAGATGACAGATTGAGCAATAGCATGCAATGTCAAGCTGCAGCTACCAAAGCTGGCAGAATATTAGCGTGCATAAAAAAAAAGGGAGATACTCCAGAAATAGAACGATAATCCTACCACTTTATAAATATATAAAACTCTGGGGTAGACCATTTAGGAGTATTCTGTCCAGTTCTGGTCGCCAGTCATGAAAAGGGATGTGCTGGAACTGGAGAGTCCAAAGAAGGGCAACAAAACTAATAAGGGGACTGGAGGTCCTCGATTATGAGGAAAGACTGCAAACACGAAATCTATTTTTGCTGGAGAAATGATACCTCAATGGCTATCCCAGCATAGTAAAAAAAACTATTCAGTCTCAAGGAGTGTAAGAGGACACAGGGACACACTGAGATTGGAGGAGAAGCAGTTTACCCTTAAACTGTGCAGGGTTTCTTATTTTCCTGTCAGGGCAATAAGGATGTGGAACTCTCTTCCACAATTGGCGGTGGCTGCGGGGAGTAGATATTTTTAAGACACTCTTGGATGTGCATCTTAAAGAACACAACAAAGGGATATGGGAAATAATTAGAGACACTGACACATGTACATCTACACAGGTTGAACTGGATGGACTATTGTCTTTATTCAACCTTACCCACTATGCAACTATGTAATAGTTCCTCAATGGGATCAGCTTGAAGGGTGGGTAACTGTGGGAACTGGGACTCAACAGTATGGTGCAGCTGGAAGTACCAGAACAGCACCCAGCCTGGCAGACAAATCCTCTATTATGGTCTTAACCCCATAGCGCGCCCCTATAGCTGAGGGTCCAGAATGGTACAGAGGTGAGGAAGCATAGGGTTACCCCAGAGGGGCTGAGGAGGTGAAAACTGACCGGGGCTGAGAAATTGCAGCCTTCCAAATCTGCCATGTGGTGCGGATCGGTCCTAGGATAAAAGAATACGCTCCTGGCCCTCGGTATATTAGGTTGCCCAGGTCTAATAGGGACCCCAAAAAAGCCACCTCTGGGCAAGTAGCCGCCATAGACCAAGAGCCCTGACTACACCAAAAAAATGGATACCAGGATTGTTGCCCAAAAATCAACCTGAAAATTAGGTAGCACAAGACCTCCGCCGCCGCGGTGGAAGGGATAACATAGCTTTAGCCAAACAGGGGGAAGCACCACTCCAAATAAAAGAGTCCACACAGTGATATACTTTGAAAAAGAAGTTAGGGACCCATACTGGACAATTTCTAAATATATAAATTGCGGAAGCATCATCATCTTGACCAGATTAATTTGGCCTATCAGGTTCAGCAGGAGCCAGGACCATGATTGACATTTCGCTTTAAACAATGATAGTAGAGGGAGGTGGTTATAGCCAACATATTTGGATGTGCGTCTAGTGACCTGAACCCCCAGATACCTAAATTCATTAAGCCACTCTAAACCTGGAGGGGGATCCCAGGCTAACTGCCCATCGATATGGAAGAGGTTTTATTTGGACCAGTTGATCCTAATACCAGAAAACAAGCCAAACGTGTAGCATTCACAAGTTTAAAGTGCCAACTACCAGTGAACTGAATCAGGTGCAACAGTAGCAATAACTCTGCACTGAGTAAAGCGCGATAGGGAACAAAGTGGGTAGTTCTGTTGTGGAGATCTTTTTGGATTCCCTCTATAGGTCAGTGCGTGATTCAAACCATAGACATTCGCACAACTAAAGTACTAGTGTAAAAGTGGTCTGACCCTGTAACATGCATCATAAAAAAAAAAAAAATCTAAATGCCCAACAATTGTTTAAATTAATCACAAAGCTTCGTGCTTTGAAATAAACTTTCTTCTACTGATTTAAATGTAACTACTATAGTTCAATTCATCATGGTCCCATTGTATGTAAGAACATAGCCGCCTGCCCCCTCTTGCTCGCTGCAAAGACAGACTAGGGACTATGGGATTTAAAGTGTCCATAGAGCCATGCACATGGCTGAAACAAATGTTCCCTGCTCACTGCAAACAGATGGAAGTGGGATAAAAAGAAGAGACTCAGGTGCTCACGCAGGACATAACAAGGTTACAAAAACACAATAGGATTTTTTCGTCATGCTTACCTGTAAAATGCTTTTCTTTGAGTACATCATGAGTCAGGCTAATATTCATTACCTACTGGGTTATAATCCATCACCAGCTGAATGGATACTGGTAGACCGAGGGGGAGAAAGAAGAAGAAGAGGAAGGAGGAGGAGGAGGAGGAGAAGGAGGAGGAGGAGGAAGAAGAAGAGGAAGAAGAAGAGGAAGGAGGAGGAGGAGGAGGAGGAGGAGGAGGAGGAAGGAGGAGGAGGAGGAGGAGGAAGAAGAAGAACAAGAAGAGGAAGGAGGAGGAAGAAGAAGAAGAGGAAGGAGGAAGGAGGAAGGAGGAGGAGGAGGAAGAAGAAGAGGAAGGAGGAGGAGGAGGAAGAAGAGGAGGAAGAAGAGGAGGAAGAAGAGGAGGATGAAGAGGAGGATGAAGAGGAGGAAGAAGAGGAGGAAGAAGAGGAGGAAGAAGAGGAAGACGAAGAGGAAGACGAAGAGGAAGACGAAGAGGAAGAGGAAGACGAAGAGGAAGACGAAGAGGAAGACGAAGAGGAAGACGAAGACGAAGACGAAGAGGAAGACGAAGAGGAAGAGGAAGACGAAGAGGAAGACGAAGAGGAAGAAGGTAAAATCCTATTTTTTTCATACATCATGGCACACAGTCAGGCTAATATCCATTACCTACGGGGACATCCCAGAGCAATAGCCTTGAGGGGAGAGAGACCACCTGCAAAACAAAAGCCATCAGAACTTAAATGGCAGCCCGCAGTACACTGCGGCCGAAAGCCGAATCCTCCGCTGCTCGAACATTCACTTGAAAAAATTTGGTTAACATATGCACTGAAGACCAGGTAGCAGCCTTACAAATCTAAGCCACAGATACCTGATGGCGAAAAACCCAGGAGGTTCCTACACCCCTGGTAGAATAAGTTCTCACTCTGAAGGGAGGAGCTTTACATTTCATAGGCCTGAATGACCAATTGACAGATCCAATTGGCAATGGAAGCTTTGAAAGCTGCCTGCCCTTTCTTGAGTCCTTTTGGTAAAACAAAAAATGAGTCAGATCCTCGGATCTCCGCAGATCTAGACAAATAAACCTTGCTTGCATGGACAACATCCAAAGAATGCAGTCGCCTCTCTTTCGCTGAACGAGGCCGAGAGAAAAAAGAAGGCAAAATAATGTCTTGATTTAAATGAAAGGCCGACACCACTTTTAGCAAAAAGGATGGAACAGGTCATAACACGACCCATGGTCATGGTGAAGGATCAAGTATGGTTCCCTGCACGAAAGGGCCGAGACCCTTCTAGCCGAGGTGATTGCCATCAGAAAGGCTAGCTTGCGTGCCAGCAAGTCTAATGGAATTTCAAATGGTCGTTTCTGCAACACAGACAACACCAAGTTCAAATTCCAAGGCCATATAGGTGACCTAATGGAGAGAAGCAAGCGAGCTGCCCCCTGCAAAAAGGTTCAGACCAGTGAACGGGAGGCTAAAGGCCTTTGGAAGAATACGGATAGGGCCGAGACTTGACCTATGATTGTGCTAAAAAGCCAATTTGATTTCCACAGTTGACTGTAGAAAAGAGAATTCTCCCAATCACGTATATTTCTGACGATACCATTTTCTGGCTTCACACCAAGCAATACAAGTCTTCCAGACCTTATGATAAATTTTCAGTGTCAGCTTTTCTAGCATTCACTAGGGTAGACACTACTGATCCCGAGATGCCACGGTCCTTTAACACCCTGGCTTCAATAGCCATGCCATCAAATTTAGAGACGGTAAATTGGGGTGGAATATAGGACCTTGAGACAGTAGATCGGAGCAATGTGGAAACGTCCATGGCTCATCTATTGTCAGACTCACAATCTCCGGGAACCAGAGCCTTCTGGGCCAGGCTGGTGCCACCAGAATGACTGGAACCCCCCCTTTCTGAATCCTGCACAACAAATGTGGAAGGAGAGGGATTGCAAGGAAAGCATAAACCAGGGAGTACTGTCTCCATGGAACTATCAGAGCATCTGCTCCGATTGCCAGAGGATCCCTTGTCCGGGACACAAATCTGCTGGCAGCTGAGATAATCTGCCTTCCAGTTCTCTACTTACGGGATCTGGACTGCCAAAATAATCAGCACATGTCCCTCTGCCCAGGCTAGTATGTGGTTCACATCCTTCCGAGCTGAATGACTCCTGGTACTGCCTTGATGGTTTATATAGGCCACTGCAGTGGCATTGTCAGACTGAACCCTGATAGGGCAGTCTTAAAGCTCCACCGTCCAGGCCTGTTAGGCCAGAAGTACTGCCTGTAATTCCAAGACATTTACAGGCAGGATCTGTTCTGTCCCTGACCATTTCCCCTGAGCTGTGAAACCTTCTAGGGTCGCTTCGCAGCCTGAGAGACTGGCATCTGTAGTCCGCACTCTCCAAGTTACCATGAGAAAGGATTTTCCCTTTTGCAGGTTCTGATCCTGCAATCACCAATTTAGGCTTAAGTGTGCCCAATGAGATAAGCAATTTGGATAATCCAGGGCTTTTCCTCTTCTGATCCAGGCCAACAAGATGTCTTGTTGTAAAGGCCTGGAATGAAATTGGGCATAGGGCACTGCTTTGAAGGAAGATACCATCCTCCCTAGAAGACTCATACAGACCTAAATGGAGGGTTGTCTGGTGCCCCTTATCTGATGCACCTGAACCTTCTGGGCACAGATCCTTAAAGGTGGCAAGAATATTCTTGCTTGAACCGTATCTAGGATCAGACCTAAACACTTTAGACATTGAGCTGGTTTTCAAAGCGTTTCAAATAACGCACTGTGCATATTTTGATCTGTTCTAGAGCCTGTACTGAGTGATCTCTGAACAGGCTGCCGTCTAGATACCCGATTACCAGGATCCCTTGGGCCCTTAAAAGACCCAGTTCTGGTGCTAGGACCTTTGTTAGCACTGGGGAGCTGTGTGCATAGGTGGTTTACTATACCCGAGGATGACACGGCCAATCCACTAGAGCCGGCTGTTGTTGGTTCTTATGAGGCGCTGACACATCTCCCGTATCGGGGTGTCAGGGCTCCGTATAGGCTCACAATATCCATGCGTGCAACCAGTAGGGCATGGGTAGCAGTGACCAAGATGGATAGTGCTTCTGAGATTTCTTCTCACACACCACTTTGGAAGAATCCTAAATTTACAAGGAAGCTCAGCTGACCAGTTTTTAAGCCAAAAGAGTCTGCGCAAATGAGAGCCAAAATGAGAAACCTGCTGTATTGAATCCTTTAAGGCGTCAATAGTAAAACACAGCGCTCGATAAATATCTGTCATACTTTCAGGCAGATCATCCTCCTGGTTAAGCCTATTTGGCCGTTTGCCCTGATTCTTTACGTACTGGCAGATACCAATTGCTGCAAACAGCTGGCTGAATAGCTGAACTGGCCAAAGAAAAGGAAGCCTTTAATAACAACTCCAATTTCTTGTCAACAGGGTCTTTCAATTCCTGTGTGTTATCTCCCGGACAAGTTAAGTTCTTGTTTAAGTAAGAGACTGCTGCATCTGATGCTGGCATGCTCCGTTTTTTAATGAACTTTTCATCCATGGGATATGAAAGGGAAAACCTCTTAGGAGATACAAAAATCCTGTCAGGATGTTCCCAATCAACATACACCACCTGTTCCAAACTGGGTGTAGAGGGAAAGCCTGTGCAGCCTGAAGAGGCATCAGGGATCCCAAAGAGGACCAGGTGGGGGGGCTCAGTCACCTCTGCAAGAGGCAACTTAAAGTGGTTCTGCACCTAAAAAAAAATATATATATATTAAAAGCCAGCAGCTACTGGCTGCTATTGCAGCTGCTGACTTTTAATAAATTGACACTTAACTATCCCAGGGTCCAGCGATGTCGGCGGCAGATGACGAGCGATCGCTCGTCTCTCTGCTGCCCCCGCCACCATCCTCTGTCAGGGAATCGGGAAGTGAAGCGTTGCAGCTTCACTGCCCGGTTCCCTACTGCGCATGCGTGAGTCGCGCTGCACGTCTCTTCTGGTCCCCGCTGTGTCCTGGGAACTGTGTGTTTCCCAGAACAAAACGGGGGGGGTGGGGGAGGAGCATCTGCGGCGGTCTGTCCCGGAAGTGGGTGCAGATACCTGGATTATCCAGGTAACTGCACCCCCCTCCCCCCTGAAAGGTGCCGATTGTGGCACCGGAGGGGGGGAGGGATCAGATTAGCGGAACTTCCACTTTAGGGTGGAGAACCGCTTTAAAGGCAGACTGAACCATTTTGGTCAGAGTTGGGATCAAAAGCCTTTGCGACAGAGGCAGACATCAACTGGATATCATCTTGTCCAGATTGCTCAGAAGCAGACTCATCTGCCAGGCCCTCCACAGAGTCCTGAACTTTAAGCTCTTCCCCATCCTCAACCCATTCCTGCTCCAGACTAGGGGGCTCCTGGGAGGGGGATCTGTCACACTTCCTGCTACCCTGCTCGATGGAGGCAATCGTGCCAGCAATCCTGTGCTCTAACTCGGCTAGGGCCGAGGACAGTTCATCCTACGTGATAAAAGGTGAAGCCGCCATCTCCCTTGATGCGGAGAAGGCGTTTGACAGGGTGGATTGGTCCTACCTAACTGCAGTCCTCCGAAAATTTGGCTTTAAAGGAATCATCTTGCAAGCCATACTCGCCCTCTACTCCTCACCCAGTGCCAGAGTACTGACTTCAGGGCTGCTTTCGGACCCTTTCCGCATTTCCAACGGGACGCGTCAGGGGTGTCCACTCTTACCCCTAATATTTGCCCTTGTCATGGAACCCCTAGCCCAGTCGATTAGAGATAACCCGCGTATTTCCGGAATAATCACAGATCGAACCACACACAAAATTGGACTATACGCAGATGATGTTATCATCTCCCTAACTGACCCTACCACCTCCCTTCCCGTACTCCATGACACCCTCGCACTATTTAGCAAAATCTCCCACTATAAAATCAATTTTACCAAATCCAGCATGCTGGGCATTGGCTTAACCCAACATGTCAAACATGATATTACCCACTGCACCTCCTTCTCGTGGACATCTAACTCCACTCTTACCTACCTAGGCATCCAACTCACCACGCCCTCATCACACTTACGTTCTCTTAACCTTAACAATCTCGTAACCAAACTGCATAAAACCATTCAAGACCTTCAACATACCACGGCCTCTTGGGCAGGCAGAATAGCTCTCGCTAAGATGTTCTTGCTACCCCACGTTCTCTATTTGTTCCGAACCCTCCCCATACCCTTCCTCAAACAGCAAATAACCCACCTCCAAACCATCTTTAATACATTTATATGGAATGGCAAACGTTCCCGACTTAAAAACAACACTCTCTGCACTCCGGTTGCCGCTGGAGGAATGGGAGCACCTAACCTATTAGCCTACTACAAGGCAATTATACTAGCCCAAACCAAGGCCTGGTGGAACACTGCTCTGCAAACCACATGGGTACAAATAGAACAAGCGGCACTTGCCTCCCAGCCCAAATTGATCCTGTGCGCCCTCTTACTACAACACCACGAGCCCCATTCCTTCCTAGATACAATTAACGCCTCCATTCGAGTGTGGAAATCTACCATACAAACTTCTGCGGGTATCCCGTTACGTCTACTCCAACATATACCACTGTCAGCTCTACACGTCCTCACTCCTGATATCGATCTCTCCGCATGGACAACCTTAGGGGTCCTCAATCTCGGACACCTGTACCAGAATTCCAAACTCAAACCGTTCCACACTCTTCACGCCAACTTTCACATAAGCCATAAGGACTTCTTCAAATACCTAAGAATACGATCAATTCTCTCTAAAGTACAATGGTCAAACAACCTAACTACTTGGCACATACTGACCTTCTTCAATCTCACCTCACCCCACCAACGAGGGATCTCGATTTGCTACAAACTCCTCACTGAATTCTCTCCACCTCTCAAATCCCCCACAATGTTAAAATGGGAACACTTACTACATCGCACCTACACCCCCCAGCAATGGTTCCGCTCGCTTCGAGCACCCATGAAATTCTCCAATGCCTACTGCATTGGGAAACAGTCCAAAAAATATACCATAATTGGTACCTCACACCAATCAAACTGGCCCATATATATCCAACTGCGAGCAATCTGTGCTGGAGAAACTGTGGATCCTTAGGTACTCCACTCCACATATGGTGGGACTGCCCAATCCTAACCCCACTATGGTCCATGCTATCCAAACTCCTTCTGTCCATTTTAAAAATTCCTGTACCACTGACACCGCAACTAGTACTATTTGGTCTCGAATTGGAAGACTGGCCTCAACCCACTCGACACATTCTCGCCCATGTTCTTATCGCCACGTGTCTAGCCATCGCCAAAAACTGGAAATCCCCTCTAGCCCCTTCCGGTGTGGAAATAATCGCACTTTTAAACAACCACTGCCTGATGGAACTCATGCATGCCAAAGGCCACCTCCTTATTCCTGAATTCAGAAGCAACTGGGACCTTTGGCTTCAACACCCTAAATGCAAACCTCCTATGACAGACCTATTACTTACCTGACCTCCTTACCCCGTCAGTACCTGAAGCTCTTACCCTGTGTACCTGTGTTGCTCTCCCAATTAACACGTTGTTTCTTGTTAAAGTTATCTATTACAACTCTGAATTAAGCTATATGTCTTGTGCTACACCTGTAACAGAAGGTCTTCCCGCCTTCATTCGCTAGCCTACGCTATTGGACATATACATTTGCGAGATGGAGCACTAAGCATCATCATCTGGGGCCAAAGTTGGACCCCTTCCTATGGCGCCCTCAAGAACCCGTCACAGTTAGTTCCCAGATGGGGTGACGGGTTCGACCTCCCACTGAAGACGTCTCCTACTATGCCATATGAAGCCTGCATGTGTATGATACTGTGTATACCCTGAGCTCCTCTTTTTTTTTTTTTTTTTTCCCCTTTCCTTCATCTTTCTTTTTGTTCTGCTGTTGTTCTCACTATGTATAACTGACATGTTGCACTACCTGTTGCATACTTTGTACCGTGTACTATGAAACTCAATAAAAATCTATGGTTAAAAAAAAAAAAAAAAAACAAAACATAAAAAGGTGAAGCCGCAGCTTTGACTGTGGGCACAATACCAGATAGGTGCAGCGGCTCAGATTGCCTGAAAGCCTCTGGTCTTTCAGGGGATACAACACTAGTGATATGACTAGGTTAATCAGGACCTACTGATGACATTGGTGTGCCCTTCCTTTTAGAGTTCGTCCCGCTCCTATTTTTTGAAGACATTTGCTAGCCACAAAAAGAGTACTTGGGTGGAGTATTAAAACACCTCAGAAGGGAGACCCTTTAATAGGGCCCCCAAGCCCCTATGTAACAATCCTACTGAGCACCTTTAGCCTGCCAACACTTGGTGACTCACGTGACCCGGTAAGGAAATAATGAACCACTGCAGGTGTCTGTTCAGAGCCTGCCCTGTGTCCCACAGCTGCCTGGAAGCATTGCATGTTTGGCCTATACAGCTTAACCACTTAGCAACCGGCCCATAGCCAAATTCTGCTCTCGCGCACCCCCTGGGGCTCGCACCCGAGAACTTCCGTGACCGCAGGGTCCAGAGGACATGGCGCATCATGGATCACAGTGAACGGCCGCTGATCGTGGTCATTTACCACATGATCGCTCCATCAAATGACGGAGCGATCACATGTAAACAAGCCGGCGTGATTTCTGGTTCCTCCCTCCCCTCTCCGTCCAGTGTGAGCGGAGAGGGGAAAGATTGGTGGCAGCAGCGCTGTGGGCTGCATGTGTAGTGCCCACAGCGCTGCTCAGTGACAGATTCATTGATCCATCCATACTCTGCATACCCAGCCATCCATACTCCGCATACCCAGCCATGCTCACCCATCCATCCTCACCCATACTCATCCATCCATCCCCAGCAATACTAATCAATTCATCCATCCATGCTCAGCCATCCCATCCACCCCCATCCACAATTAGCTGTACCCAGCCATACTCAGCCGTACACAGCCATACCCAGCCATGCTCAATCGTACTCCGTCATACCCAATCGTGTTCAGTCATACCCAGCCATCCCATCTATACTCAGCCATATTCATCCATACCCATTCATGCTTAGCCATCCCCATCCACGGCTCATCTATCCCCATTCATGCTCATCCATGCCACTACAGTGCCTCACAAAAGTGTAATAGGTAGTCAAATTAAATTTTAAACTTATGTCCCTAGAACACCTGATGGTGCTCCCTGCATATTGGTCCTCTGTATGTGGCCACGCTGTGGAAAAGTCTCACACATGTGGTATTGCCATACTCAGGAGGAGAATCTATTTTGTGGTGCAATTTTTGGTATGTACCTGTTATGTGTTAGAAATATTGTGTAAATGGACAACGTTGTGAAAAAAAAAAAAAAAAAAAAAGCGCTTTCATTTTCTTTACACATTTTCCAAAATGCCAGATTATACATTGGGTTGTTTTCTTTCCAAAATTGGGTCATTTTTGGGGTGTTTACATTGTTCTGGTTCTCCAGAGCCTTCAAAAATGTAAGAGGTAGTCAAGAAATTATATGTGTAATTTATGCTCCAAGAACGCCTTGGCGCTCCCTGCATGTTGGGCCTCTGTATGTGGTCACACTATGTAAAAGTCTCACACATGTGGTATCGCCATACTCAGGAGTAGTAGAATGTGTTTTGGGGTGTAATTTGTGGCATGCATATGCTGTGTTTGAGAAATAACCTGCTAATATAGCAATTTTGTGAATAAAAGAAAAGAAAATCTTGATTTTGCAAAGAATTGTGGGAAAAAATAACTTTAAAAAAACTCACCATGCGGGGGGCGTGGCTACCGTGCGGCTGGATGGAAGCTGACTAACACAGCTCTGCTCCAGCGACGGGAACCGAGCGACGCTAAAGCGACACTGCTGCCCACAACGATCGCCACAGGCTGTCTGAAGCTCCTGCCTCGGTGGGGAGATGGCCCGCAAGCAGAAAGGTACGGCGGCGCCGAAGAAATTAGATGATTTCTTCTGACGAGCGGGCCGTGACCCAAGGCAAGATGGCGCCGGCACTCTGTCTTCTTCCTCCTTGAGCGACTCCTGCTCTGCAGCATCCTGCCCGGGAACACATGATGCTGAGGCCTGCCGCTCCCCAGATGCCTCCACCCCACTCTCCCAAAGCCCTGATAAATCCAAGCCACGCATGGATGCGGACAACCATCAGGTGAGCACAGGTCAGGACTCCTTGGAGGACACCAGGGAACTGGTTGATCCGTTTACAATGTTCCCCACCGAAAATAAGCCTGTGTCAGACACGGTGCTGAAGGACATGCTTGTGTCACTCCGCACTTCCATGAATGCAGACATGCTAAAATGTATGAACAGCTTTAAAACAGAAATGGGGGATTTAGGCAGGAGAGTGGATCATATTGAAGTTAAAATGGGGGAGTTTGCGGCCTCACATAATACCCTGATTGGCGCGCATAGCGACAATACGGATAAAATAGCATAGCTTAAATCTAAAGTTGCATACCTCAAAGACAGGTCAAGGAGGAACAATATTAAAATTAGGGGGTCCCTGAGGTTGTTCTTCCGGTGCACCTCCAGAAGTACGCCCAAAATTTGATGAAGGTGTACCTGCCATCCCTACCGGAATCTGAGATGCAGGTGGATCGCTTTCATAGGCTACCGAAACCACTGCATCTCCCTGACAAAACATCACCTCGTGATGTTTTGATGAGAGTACATTTCTATCAAACTAAAGAGCAGCTTATGTCCACCTTTCATAATCAACACCACCCTCCAGAGGAATATGCGCATATCCAGCTTTTTGCGGACCTCTCTCAATACACAATGCAGAAACGCAAGTCCCTCCTTCCTGTGACTAAAGCTCTCCGCAATCACAACATTCCGTATCGCTGGGGATACCCGGTAAAGCTGTCTATTACGCATAATGACAACACCACTGTGGTTACTTCTCTAGAGGAAGGCCTAGCATTCCTGTGTGCTATGGACATTCTCTCAGCTCAACCACCAGAGGGGCCTATCCTCTCACCACCTGCCCGTCTTCAGCAGGAGTGGCGCACGATCTAAAAAAATTTAGAAATCGAAGAAGCGCAACTCTTAACCATCCATCTCTGAATTGGGTGCTATTCTGATAGGATGAGTTCCTGTTGCATTACGGAGCTACCAGTGCTAAAATTTCCCCTCCGAAGTTATGGGCAGATGTGCTGCCCTCAGGTTCATATTCGAATCTACCTTTTTACTGACCTCTCTTGTTTTTGATGATTTTACCTGTTTATTTTTCCCTTCCTTTTATTTACTCGCTTGCCTCCGATCTGGTCTGCACATTCAAGCCCCCGCCAGGAATGAAGGAGTTCAAGCATCCTCATCGACACCAGCATGGTGTTCTCCATTAAGAGAAAACACATACGTAAGGTACTGTCAATGACTAACCCTCCAGTACACCCATGGCATTGAATATTGTATCCTTTAATGTTAATGGCTTTAAACCATCCGGCCAAGAGGGCATCTGTCTGGAGGGAAGCACTCAAACTCCAGGCAGACGTCCTCTGCATTCAAGAGACTCATTTCCCAAGGGATAACGAACCCAAGTTTGCTCACAAACAATTCCCACATATTTTCTTAGCCTCTGCGCCCAGGAAAGCAGAAAGGAGTGCTTATTGCTATTAAAGACTCTGTAAGCTTTACTTTTAGAGAGATCTATCCCGATCCTGCCAGTCGATACCTCATACTACTTGGTGAATTGAACAACAAACCATTCACAATGGTGAACTTGTATGCCCCTAATTCACACCAACTGCGTTTTCTACAAGGACTCTTTCGCAAAGTCAAATCTATCCAATGTGGATCCTTGGTGATATGTGACGATCATAATTTGACACCGGAACACTATCGACACGACCTCTAAAGCCAAACGTCAACCTTCTCTGCAATCTCTTTTGAACTCAGAAGATATTTATGTTGTTTGGAGGTGTCACCACGCGAACGAACGTGATTATACGTTCCATTCTTGTAGGCATAATTCATATTCCAGAATTGATTTGATTTTAGTTGATAAACTTCTTTTGCAGGTGGTGTTCTCCTCTACCATACATGAAATCACGTGGTCTGACCACGCTCCTGTTTCCATAAAGGTGGTAGAGGGGCACACACCAGGGCCTGCTTATGTTTGGAGAGCTAACTCTCTGATTTTTCAGATGCCTGTGCTCGCCAAAAGCATAGCTGATAAGCTACTGGAATTCTTTTCCCTAAATGAGAATTTGGTCGATGACCCAGCAACGCTGTGGTGTGCCCATAAGGCATTCATTAGGGGATCAATGTTGCAAATTTGTGCAAGTGAAAAAAGGTGGAGGACACAGCAATTAGACGAGCTTCTCACTGCTATTAAAACACTTGAGGCCCTCAACAAACAAAACGCTAACTCACAGATAGCCCAGCGACTAGCCCAGTACAGATTGGATCTTAGGCTCTAAACCCTTGTACACACGGTCGGAGATTACGACAGAATGTGTCCTATCGGACCGTTTTGTCGGATATTCCGACTGTGTGTGGCCTCCATCGGACTGTTTCCATCTGAATATCCGACTGACCAACTTTTTCAACTTGCCGGTAAAATTTTCCGACAAAATGCTCCGATCATGTGTAGCCTACTCCGACGGACAAAGTGCCACGCATGTTCAGATCAAATTCCTAGACCAAAGCTATTGGCTACTAGCCTGAACGTAGTCCCGTCGTAACTAACGTCATCACGTTATGTACAATCGGATTTTCCAACAACTTTGTCCGACTGTGTGTATGCAACATCACTTCCGGAATTAATCCGTCGGAATTACTCTGACGGATTTGGTTGTCGGAATCTCCGACCGTGTGTACAAGGGCTTACTCATTGCACAGTATGACAAGCACGTTAGATCACGCAAATTATCCCACTAAATCCCTTATCTAATTCATCCTTCTGACAAAAAGATCACTAACCCCAAGGAAATTGCGAATTCCTTAGCCACATACTACGCCTCCCTCTAACTTAGAGGATGGTCCATACACCCCTCAACCAACTATTGATAGTATACAAGCATTTTTGACAAAGATACAACTCCCGGCACTTACACCTGAACAGCTCACAACTCTAAACTCTCCCTTTACAGAACCTGGGATCCGAAAAATTATAAAGACCCTCCCCCTAGGAAAATCACCAGGCCCAGACAGGCTACCAAATTAGTACTACAGAACATTCCAAGACAACCTGATCCCTACTTTACAAATTGTCAATGCGATTGCGGTGTCCTCTGCCTCGTTTCCCTCAGAGATGCTCAAAGCATATGTGGTGACAATCCCGAAACCTGGAAAGGAACCAACATCCCCAGCCAACTTCAGGCCAATTTCGTTACTTAATACTGACGTGAAATTATATGCTAAGATACTTGCACATAGGTTGCTCCCGATCCTTCCTTCCCTGATCAATCCGATTTCACCCCGGGAAGACAGGCCTCGGATGCCACACGGAGAGTGATTAATGTTATGCAATATGCGAATTCCTATTGGATGCCTTCTCTGCTTCTATCCTTGGAAGCGGAAAAGGCATTCGACAGAATTCATTGGGAATACATGCAGCTCACATTACAGAAATTCTTTTTTTCTGGTCCTATTCTTTCAGCCATAATGGCTCTTTACTCATCCCCCTGTGCCCAGGTGTATTCGTCTAGTCTACTCTCCGACACGTTTCACATATCCAATGGCACAAGGCAAGGGTGCCCTTTGTCCCCTTCCATTTTCAACCTACTAATAGTGTCGTTGGCAGAGAGGCTTAGGACTCACCCAAATATATCTGGACTTTCCCTATCAGATGAGACACGTCATTTATTTGCCGACGACCCCCCCATACACACAATCCCCATACACACACTGCCATCTACCATTCAGGCTACAATTAGGGCATGGAGTGAACTCTGCAAAATATCACTCCCAGCATCCAGTCCAGTGGAGGTACCTATTCCCATACAGACCCTTTCCCAGGTAATCCCTAATCTCTCTAGCACTACCTGGAGGGAGAAGGGGATTTGTTTCCTTGCAGACCTCCTCCAAGGAGATCCTTCGACGCCCTTCAAAAACAAATTCAACCTATCACTGAATGATAAATACAAGTACAACCAGATATCCCACTTCCTTGGGTCTATTAAATTTCTTAGTGTACGTCTCTCAAAAGAAGCTTGGCAATTTTATCATACTGTTCCCTCCCCCCAGAAAGGTATCTCCCTATTCTATAACTTATTTCAAAAATTAAAATGTATTAAATCCCACCCATATGAGAAATGGGAGTGTGACTTAAACACTACGTTCACTGACTCACAGTGGAAAAAGGCATTCCAATCTCTATATAAAGCCTCCAGATGCGTTAACCACTGGGAACTAGCCCAAAAAATTGCCCTGCGATGGTATCTTACTCCTTATAGAATTTCTAAATTTGGACAAAACGGCTCTCTGTTGTGCTGGAGAAATTGGCAACTTACATATGTTCTGGAACTGTAAGCATATAACCAGCTATTGGAACTCTATATTCCGCTCAATCTCCAGCATCACGGGGATTCTAACACACCCTCACCCAGAACTAGCAATATTGAATATAGGGATTGATATCTTCCCTCCAGAATATAGAGTAGTGGTCACACATATTCTTTTGGTGGCTCGTTCTCTCATAGCAAGGCACTGGAAACTGGATAAAGCCCCCAACGTGTCAGAGGTACTCTCTACTACTCAGATTCATTATGCATACGAGTCACTACTAGCTAGCAGAAGTGAGAACAAAAAACAGTATGATAACAAATGGAATTTATGGAGAACTTGGTATAAACTAAGTGTTGCTACTTAACGGAATCTAACAAACTCTTTTGTTTGTTTATTTTGAGTGTGTATAGACCGGATCGGACACCCCACCACCTAACCCTTCCTCACCCTCCTACTTTTATTTTTTTTCTCTTTGTATAAGGTTTTTTTTTTTTATAATATTTGGTACTCTCTCTTATTGTTTCTTCCCTGGTGTGTATACATACAACACTGAATGGTAAAATGATGAGACTCGCGCCTCCTTTGGGGACACAAGTGCCTCAGAGGGAGATCAGAAGTAGACACGGTTAAGCATACTTGAACTGAAGGGGTTCATTATAGTTGCATCTTATAATTGTATCCAATACCTGAAGCTCAAAATAAGATTGCTTCTGTTAAACATGAATGGATGTATACATGCTTCTTTATTTTCGCTGTTTGCCTTTATATCCTTGTTTGATTGTCCTTATTGACTAAATTGTAATTTGAACATTTTCAATAAAAACTAATTGAAAAAAAAAAAAAAAACACTAACCATGCCTCTTACTAAATACCTTGGAATGTCTACTTTCCAAAAAGGGGTAATTCAGGGTGTATTTGTACTTTTCTGGCTTGTTAGGGTCTCAAGAAATGAGATAGGCCATCAGTCTTTCAGGTGTGATCATTTTTCAGAGATTGGCACTATAGCTTGTAGACTCTAACTTTCACAAAGACCAAATAATATACACTGATTTGGGTTATTTTTACCAAAGTGGTATAAATTTTGGCCAAAATATATGAAGAAAAATTACTAATTTGCTAAATTTTATAACAGACATGAAGAAATTTTTTTTTTTTTTTTTTTGCAGAATTTTTCGGTCTTTTTTCTTTTATAGCGCAAAAAATAAACCCAACGGTGAATAAATACCACCAAAAGAAAACCATTTGTGTGAAAAAAAGGACAAAAATTTCAAATAGGTACAGTGTTGTATGGCCCAGTAATTGCCATTCAAAATGTGAGAGCACCAAAAGCGGAAAAGTGGTCTGGTTATTAAGGGGGTTTAAGTGCCCAGTGGTCAAGTGGTTAAATAAGCTGGGTGTGCGCAAGAAAGTTCTGTGCGTGCGCATGAGCATCGTTCTGGTGAACGGGCGTGGCTGTATTCGCGTATGACGCAAATCCTCGTGCGCCCACATAAAAGCTACTGCACATGTGCTGCGAAGCCACATGCACCATGGCCGCTAAACAACCGCCAAGTCAAGCGGCACTTTTTACGAATGCACGTGCACCCTGGTAAACTAAGGCGAAATGGCGCACCATTGTGCACCATCATACAGGTAAGAAACAGCTAGACACAAGCAAAAAAAAGGTACACTTTGCAAACACCCACAGCTAGCCCAAAACTCTCCAGCATGGTCACCGCACACAGGCTCTAGCTAGCTTGACTGATTGCTACAATCACTGGGACACTCCACAATAATAAGCAAAGGGGTGTCACTTACCCATCCAAGCACAGGGCAGCTTAGAAACTAAGAGCCCAAACTTCACCTGTCACGTTGGGTTCCTGTCACTTGAGGACCTTCAAGGACTGGGTGCCCCTTTTCATGGTTAAGGTCCACTCCCTTGGACCTGTACAGCACCCTACAGGAATGCCTTAGCGCTGTGGTATCAAGGATTCCACTTCGCAGGGTCCAGCAACTGGAGGCCGCATTAGAGGCAAAACCTTGCAGGATCTTGAGTCTTCTTTGTGGGGATCAGGTACTATTTATCTAAGCCTGTGTCAAAATGGATCCGATCGGTCAATCCCTTGATTCATTTTGACCATTTCACCGTTTGTGGGACTAGAGACCTGGCTCTCAAAGAGCTCAAACAAACCGTGCCATCCACCTTGCAGACACTGGTAAAAAACAGAAGATCTTCATGTGTGGGAGGGGTTATATAGGGGATCACTTTCTGTTTGAAGAGCTTTGGTTTACCAGTGTCCATTCACCTGGTGATGGAGTATAACCCAGTAGGTAATGAATATTAGCCTGACTCTGTAACCCATGATGTATGAAAAAGAAAAAAAAATGATTTAATGAAAAGTAGATAACTGGGCCATTAAATAGTGAATGTATATGGATAATTTTGAGAGACTATAATCATTATTTAGTGTCACCAGGAGAAAGGAAAAGAAGACTAGAGTAAGCTGCTAGTCATTATAGTCAGAGCTTATACAAGACTCAACAGCCTCTTTCCTCTCCCATGTAACAAAACTGGGCCAATCACGAAGTACCAGCACTGTCACAAACAGTGTAAGTCACCTCTTGCTCCATCACAAATCCTGGGTGTTTGCTTTGTTCTTGAGAAATTGTTGAGACTTTTGACATAACTGTAAAAAAATTTTTTTGCCGTACAGGCAACTTATACACCATGGGCTATACGCTTGTACCTTCAGGTGATTGGACACTAGACTATCTTTGAGACCACACCCCCGGGGTGTCTGCTCTTTAAAGTCCGTCATACACTGTCTGAAACTTGACCGGTTCCTGAACTGTGTATAGGCAGGCTGAATGCACCAAGTTGATTACTCGAACAACCAGGCAGACTGCTGTATTTTGCTGCCATAGCTGCTAGCAATAATCACGGTCTTCTCTCGGCAGGGACAGCTTCCCAGCACTGGAGGGACAACCTGACTGTTCTGAGCTCAAAAATATTGATGGGGAGTTTGGTTTTCCTCCATGACCATGTTCCCTAAACTGTCAAGGATTGGAAGACTCCACCCCAACCTGTCAGACTTGCGTCTATTTTAAGAACGCCAAAAGTAGGGAAGTCATTTTTTTTCTCATTGTTAAGAGTGCACGAGGTGATCCACCAGCACAAGGAAAAGAGGATTTTTAAAACCGCTTACCTGTAAAATCCTTTTCTTTGATGTACATCAGGGGACACAGAGCCATAGTAGTTACTATGTGGGTTAATAGGCCACCAATAGGTCATGGACACTGGCACGCCCTAAGACCAGAAGTGCACTCCCTATATAACTCATCCCATTACCGGCAGTACTTCAGTTTTGTAGCCAAGTAATACAAGAGTATACCAAGAAGGGAGGGACCTCTGTGTCCCCTGATGTACATCAAAGAAAAGGATTTTACAGGCAAGCTGTTTTATAAATCCTGTTTTCTTTTCATACATCAGGGGACACAGAGCCATAGCAGTTACTATGTGGGATGTCCCATAGCAATGGCAACTGAAGGGAGGGAGACTCAACAAAAAGTAGGGCAAAAAAGACTAGAGGACTCATACTGCAGCCTGCAGTACACTGCACCCAAAGACAATATCCCCATGACCTTTAACATCATTTTGATAAAATCTGGTAAATGTACGAACTGAAGACCAAGTTGCGGCCTTACAGATCTGAGCCATAGAGGCCTGATGATGCACCGCCCAAGAGGCACTAACCGGCCTGGTTGAGTGTGCTTTAACATGAAAAGGAGGCATTTTCTTCTTTAAGCCGTAAGCTTGAACAATCACTTGACAAATCCATTTGGAAATAGTAGATTTTGATGCTGCCTGTCCCCTCTTCTGGCAGTACAAACAAAACATCTGTTTTGCAAACCTGAGTGGTCGCCTTTAAATAAACTCTGATCGCTCTTACTACATCAAGGGAATGTAGTGCCTTCTCTTCCCTAGATTGAGGCTCTGGGAAGAAGGAAGAAAAATATCCTGGTTTAAATGAAAACCTGTCACCACTTTTCGTAGGAATTCAGGATGAGGACGCAAAACCACCTTATCCTTATGCATGATCAAATATGGCTCTTTACAAGATAAAGCTGCTAGTTCCGATACTCTTCTAGCAGAAGAAATGGCAACCAAAAAGATTATCTCTCTTGTCAAAAGAACCAAGGGAATTTCCCATAAAGGCTCAAAAGGCTGATTCTGCAAAGCTGATAAAACCAAATTTAAATCCCAAAGATTTAGAGCTGCCTTGATAGGGGGAATAATCTGTGTTACCCCCTGAATGAAGCTATGCACCAGAGAGAGGGACGCAAGAGGCCATTGAAAAAACACTGAGAAGATCGAGATCTGGCCCTTGATAGTACTCAAGGCTAGCTTCATACCAATCCCGGAAAGCAAGGATCCTACCTATGCCATACTTCCTGGGGTGCCAACCCCTGGATCCACACCAAGAAACATATGCCTTCCAGACTCTGTAGTAAATGATTCTGAAAGCCGGCTTACTGGCATTAACCAAAGTAGACACTACTGAAAGAGATAACCCACGGTCCTTTAGGATGTGGTTTTCAATAGCCAAACCATTAAATTTAGCTTCTGTAAGGTAGAGGTCTCGCCATAATGGCAGATTCCAAGGGACTCCTACCGCTATCTTTATGATCTCTGAAAACAAAGATCTTCTGGACCACGCTGGGGCCACCAGAATCACCTTCTTTCGTTCCTGCTTGATCCTGCAGAGAAGGCGCGGAAGTAGCAGAACTGGAGGAAAAGCATAGATCAGTGAAATCAGTAGATCAGTGATCCCATGGGAAGACTAATGCATCTGTTCTGCATGCTAGCGAATCCCTCATTCTTGACACAAAGTTGTCGACTTTGTTGTTGAATCTGGACGCGAACAGGTCCACGTCCAGAATACCCCATCTCTGACATATCGATAGGAAGATGTCAGGGTGAAGAGACCATTCCCCTGGAAATAATTGCTGGTGACTCAAGTAGTCTGCCTGCAAATTTTCTAATCCTGGAATCAAAATTGCCGATAGGCAAGGAATGTTGTTTTCTGCCCAAGCTAGAACATGATTCCCCTCTTTTTGGGCTGCGCGACTTCTCGTGCCCCCCTGGTGATTGATGTAAGCCACGTCTGTGGCATTGTCGGATTGAATCCTGACAGGACAATGCCGTAGCCTGACCGTCCAAGATTCTAGGGCCAGACGTACTGCCCAAATTTCCAAAATATTGATAGGCAAGGTCCTTTCTGACTTGGACCATCTCCCCTGGACAGAATCTTCTTCCAGGACTGCTCCTCAGCCTAGAAGGCTGGTATCTGTTAATCTAGATCTAGAATGGGTCTTACCCCCCCATTTAGTTTTGGAACTGTGAATAAAGGTTTGAATAAAAACCCATTCCCTGTTCCTCTAAGGCAGGCATCACTACATGGTGGACCGCAGTCCGGTTCCGGCCCCAGCAGCCATATTTCCCGGACCGCGGGCTCAAATAGTTGCCTGTGTGTCCTCTTCCTGCCGCTGGCTCGCCTACCTGCCTTGTGCTCCTATGTTCACAGCATGACAGGTCTGTCCCTTGAGTATCGGATCGCTGCCCTGCCCCCTCCTCACACTGCCTGTCTTATTCACACAAGATGAGAAGCGCAGCGGCTCTGCAAAGGGTGGGACTTTTTAAAGTTAAGAAGCGGGTGATTGGTTGCTATGCAGCGGGGCGGTCACAGCAATCAATCACACATCTATAATGTGAAAAATCCCACCCGTTGTCCAGGGCTGCCGTGCTTTCTGTCTTGTGTTAATAAGCTAGGGCTCTGTGGGGAGGGGGGAGTGCTGTGCAGGACAGGAGTCTACTATCGGTGGGGGTCTGTGATGGGGGGGGGGGGTCAGTCTGTGATGGGGGGGCCTGTGATGTGGAGGATATCATGTGGACTCATAGCATTAATATAACAACTCGGACCCACGCTAGAAGAACATTTTTCTGACCGGACCCACGTGAAGTTTAATTCACTACCCCTTCCCTAAGGGAACCTCTGATATCACCAGCTGGGATAAGAGGATCCAGAGCTAGAAAGAAAGACTTCCTTTTCTCTGAATCCCTGGGAACATTTGATCTTAGAAAACGAGGAGATGGAAATTCTTGGAACTCTAGTTTGTAACCTAGAGAAACTGAAGCCACCCATCTGTCTTGACGTTGTTCCTGCCAGATCTTTGCAAATTGCAGTAGCCTTCCCCCCACCTGAGCGAGCGGGGCACACCTTCATAAGGAGGCTTTAGCATTCTGCTTTGTGGGCTTTCTGCCCCAAGACCTCTTCTGACCCTGGTGCTGCCCTTGGGGTCTTCCCCTTCAACCTGACAGTGCAAGCCATCGAGACTGCCTAGGGGCCGATGCCCCTGGCAGAGGTGAGGAAGCACACTTAAAAGGAGAAATGTTTAAACTTCTTCTTTACTGGTAAAAGGGCTTTTCCCATCCTTCGGATGTATTTATCCAGATCTGACCAGTTTTTCAGCCACAGAACTCTGCGAGAATGCACTAGTCCTAGCATAAGCCATGAGGCTTGGGTGATGGAATCTTTCATAGCATCTACTGTGAAACATAGTGCATCCAATAAGCCAGCCCATTGCTGGGCCTGCTGATCAGGAAGAATCTTAAAGTGGTTCTTCACCCTGAAGTAGAAGTTCGGCTCATGTGATCCCTCCCCCCCTCCGGTGCCACAATCTGCACCTTTCAGGGGGGAGGGGGTGCAGTTACCTGGATAATCCAGGTATCTGCACACACTTCCGGGACAAGACCGCAGCAGATGCCCCGCCCCCCCATTGTGTTCTGGGAAACACACAGTTCCCAGGACACAGTGTGGACTAGCAGAGACGCGCAGCGTGATTCGCGCATGCGCAGTAGGGAACCGGGCAGTGAAGCCGCAATGCTTCACTTCCCGATTCCCTGACAGAGGATGGCGGCGGAGGCAGCAGAGAGACAAGCGATTGCTCGTCATCTGCCGCTGACATCGCTGGACCCTGGGACAGGTAAGTGTCAATTTATTAAAAGTCAGCAGCTGCAATATTTGTAGCTGCTGGCTTTTAATATTTTTTTAAAGGTGCAGAACCACTTTAAGTATATCCACAAACTGTTCCTTAATGGACTGAGATACACCAATTGCCACAAGAATCGGCTGGGCTACTTAACTTGCTAAAGACATAATGCTTTTAGAAAGAAGTTTCAACTTTTTATCTGTTGGATCCTTTAACATCAGTGCATTATCCACTGGACATGTGAGACTCCTGTTCACTGAGGCGATTGCAGCATCAATTGCTGGAACCACCCCCTCATTTCTTATAGAAATCCTCCTCCATAGGCTATAGTGTGGAAAATTTCTTGGGAGGATAATACTGTTTATCCGGATGTTCCCCTTCAGAATATATACGTTTTTTTTTAGCCATGAATGAATAGGAAAGGCATTTCCAGATGGGGGAGGCTTTAGTGATCTCAAACCAGAGGTGGGTTCATCAAGAGCCTGCGCTGCAGGCAGCAAAAAGGTTGAACAAACCAATTTAGTAAGAGAGTGTACAAGCAACCTGTCTTGTGATGCTACTCCCTCTATATTAGGATCCTCAGAAGAGGATATATTAGTATCTTCCAAATCTCTTGGAAGATCATCCTGATCCCCCTGCCCCTTACACCTCAATAAGAGGGTCCTGAGCACTAGATGGGGATCTGCTACGTTTAGACCCACTATGGAGAGTGATCATAGCATCAATATTCTTTTCCAAATTGGAAATGGTAGAAGAGAAAACCTCCTGTGTGATATATATAGGGACTGAAGTCTCCAGCACAGCTGCAACAACAGTCTCCCCTGACGGCTCAATCTGACCGGCCTCATTACTCTCAGAGGAGGGTGACATTCCTTTGGAAATGGATTTAGTTTGTTGTGAAACCACTGATCCCTTAGAAACCTTTGAGGAGTTCCTGGTCCCTCTTCCACTCCTGAAGCACAAAGCAGAGGCCCTACCAAAAAGAATGTACACTTCTAGGTTATAGTCCAGCACTACAAAGCTGCTATTAATGCCTAGCCTGGTAAAGTAATAATTTGTCAAAGGGAAACGCCTGTGTCACCAAACCTGAAGTAAGCCACCTCTGCTCATGTGTCCCTCCACAGAGCCAGTAGCAGCCACACACGCACAGCGCTTCTTTAAAAACTTCCTCATGTTTAGCCGGCATCTAATGCCGTTAGCCCCACCCCCTCGTGCTGATTATGCCCCCTGCTTTCCAAAGAAAGAGCTTTCCCATGCGAGCAGTGGACTCTAGGCGCCCAGCAAACAGCTGACATGGCGGCGGGGGGTAAAAACCATTGCTGAGTGGCTGCATGTTTTTTTTTTCCACCAAAAAAGGATGCTTTCGGCATACAATTCCCCCGAATGGAGTAATTTCAACATGGGGGGGGGGGGGGCGCAGGAGGAGAGACAAGTCCCCCTTTCTTACCGGAGGATCTGCTTGCTTTGGCCAGAGGAGAAGGAGGAAGTGAGGGCTCCTGGCACAGCGCTGTTTCCAGCATAAGGCGGTGAGCGCTCAATACAGCCCCCAGTGGTGACACATAGGCATGACAAAATTATATACTTAAAGGAGAAATTCATAAGAAAATCCAAAGATATTTCTTAGAAAACTCCACTTACCTTCCCGCCGCAGGGTTATCTGAGGAAAAACCCAATCTTTACCCTTCACAGTGGGCTCCAAAATGTTCAGGAACAAGGGAACCTAGAGGTTACCCACAATACTGGACCTGCAACAGCACCCTGCCAGTAAAAACTTTATGGCCTTACTACCAAAAAGTACTGGATCCCAGGGTCCAGCTCTCTAAAAAGAGAAGCATTTGCAAGCAAAACCTAGTTTCTTCAGACACGAGGCGCGTGTACCATTCCTTAGGCCCATTAAAGGACACTCTGAATGGATCCGGTCAGCATAGCTAGCGCCAGCAAGGATTGCTCCAGTGGAGCGCAGCATAGCACATCTTTACGCGTGACCAACACCTTAGACACTGGCAAAAAAAACGGAGGTACTCCTGGTAATGGGAGCGGTTATATAGGGAGCGCAGTTCTGGTCTTAGGGCGTGCCAGTGGCCATCACCCATTGGTGGCCTATTAACCCACATAGTAACTAATATGGCTCTGTGTCCCCTGATGTATGAAAATAAATATATGTTCAGTTGGATAGGTACATGAGTAAGTCCAGGGAAAGAACCTGCTTTTTCCATGTGGACAGAATGTTTAGTTAGAAAATTAGAAATTGCACAAAAGGTACTGACTTGAAGGGAGCAACCATTAGACCTAGAACTCTCATGGTAACAGTCTCTGTGGGATTACTCTTGGATCTCAGCTGTCAAGCATGAGCTCTCAGAGAAAGCTTTCTTTTTTGGAAGAAAGACTTTTGCTTGGGATGTATCCAGGATCAGACCAAAAAGAGCTCTAGCTGCAGGGAAGGCCAGAGAGCAGATTTGTTGAATCTGATCACCCAGCCAAAAGCCTGGAGCAGCTGAATTGTCTTTTTGCTGAGAAATCAGACTAATAAAATAAATAGTGTAGTGCTATATCAATCCCCCTATATGCTGTTAACATTTGGACACAAATATCAACTCGCATACAAAGTGCAAATGGTGCAATGCCAAATTCATAAAATAAGAATTTACAAATACAATACATAAAAAATATAAAATAAAGTGCCAAGTGCAAAATGCGCTAATGAAATGCATGTGAAGTCACCAAGTTAACTGTGGTATGCCAATAAACCAAAGAAAAAGCTTCCAAAAACAGTTGTTCAAAATTATATAAATTGGCTTTACTATATTCCAGCTTCTAGTGAAGCAATGCCGGCCCTCTTGTGTTTCCACCACCTCCACTCATATGCAATAAAGCCTCTAGCCTCTTAACAAATGTTGTGGACCATTAAGCGTTAAATGGTCAGAAGCACTTTAAAAAACACAAGGTGCCTCCAATGGTATTCAAAATCGCAATCACATTCATCAATTTCCAATGTTGCCAGCAATCAACAAAAGGATTAAAAGTGCAGATAGTATATAAACAGCCACTTTTTTAAAATAGAATGTACTTAAAAGTAAAATCTTAACCGCATTAAGTAGCAGGCAGTTCTTCCGCCACACTTTTGCCAGCATCATGTGTGATATCCCTTTGTTGCTTGCCAGTAATATCGGACATTGATGGATCTGATTGCGTTTTTGAATGCCATTGGAGACACCTTGCACTTCTGACTACTTAACTCTTAATGGTTCACATTTGTTAGGAGGCCAGAGACTTTATTGCATGCAAATGGACGCGGTGGAAACACGGGGACCAACTTTACTGCACTAGAAGCTGCATTATAGTAAAGACAAATATTAATATATATATTTTTGGACTGTTTTGGAAGCTTTTTCTTTGGTTTATTGGCATACTACAGTTTACTTGGTGGTTTCACATGCACTTCATTAGCACTTTTTTCACTTTATTTTAGATTTGTTATTGGTGTATTCATTAATGATTACATAAATTATTATTATATGGTATTGCCGTATTTGCACTTTTTGTGAGTTGATATTTATGTACAAATGTTAAAGCGGTTCTTCACCCTAAAGGGGAAGTTCCGCTAGTATTATCCCTCCCCCCTCCGGTGCCACAATCGGCACCTTTCGGGGGGAGGGGGGTGCAGTTACCTGGATAATCCAGGTAACTGCACCCACTTCCGGCCAGACCGCCGCATAGCTCCGCCCACCGCCGCATGGCTCCGCCCCCCCCGTTGTGTTCTGGGAAACACACAGTTCCCAGAGACACAGCGGGGAACCAGCGCAGTGCGACTCGCGCATGCGCAGTAGGGAACCGGGCAGTGAAGCCCTCTTGCTTCACTTCCCGATTCCCTGACAGAGGATGGCGGCGGTGGCTGCAGCGAGACGAGCGATCGCTCGTCATCTGCCGCCGACATCGCTGGAACCTGGGACAGGTAAGTGTGATATTATTAAAAGTCAGCAGCTGCAATATTAGTAGCTGCTGGCTTTTAATATTTTTTTTTTTTGTGCAGCTCCTCTTTAACAGCCTATAGGGAGATTGATATAGTGCTAAACTATTTTATTAGAGTCTAAATTTGGGATCACAAACTGAGCATTGCCAGCTTTAGCTTTATTTTAGTTTTTACTCAGTTTAGGCGGATATGTATTCTACATATTTTTGGTAAAAAAAAAAAAAAAAAAAAATCGCAATAAGCGTATATTGATTGGTTTGTGTAAAGGATATAGCGTCTACAAAATAGGGGCTAGTTTTACGACATTTTTATTATATTTTTTTATTAGTAATGGCAGCGATCTGCGATTTTTATTGTGACTGCCTCATTATGGGGGACACATCGGAAACGTTTGATACTATTTTGGGACCATAGTCATTTATGCGATAGTCATTGTGTCGACGTATATATCGTCGTACACTGGTTGTCATGTGGTTAAGACCAGAATAGGGCAAGTACCTCGATTGAGCTTTGGTACCATGAACAGGTTTGAGATGAATCCCTTGAACCTGTCCTTTGGCAGTACAGGTACAATGACTCCCTGGGATAAGAGGCGATTCAGGGTATTCTGCAAATCTTTTACAGGCAGCTTCCAATGTTCAAGCCTTTAGCCATAAGATTCTATATATCAATGGGAATTGGCGTTATTTTGGATATTTGTCTGATGGCATCCTCCATTGCATGTACACAAAAAAAAAAAAAAAAAAAAAAAAAAAAAGAGTAGAAGGCAATTGTAATTGCTCTAACAGCACAGCCCTGAAATACAGAGTCATGTTGGTCATTTATGGTTCTAGTGCAGTTAGCTGCAGTTTTGACACACAGAAATGGCAGCAACAGCTGGCTGCAGGGCTGGCCCTGTGAGGTTAAAGGAAGCTTTTAACCTGCCAAGTTACAGGAAACCTTAAAGGAACATCTTCAATAAGTGCAGTGAAACGTTCGTTAAAAAGACAGAGCTGGCAGGATCAACCATAAGAATAGCTCACTTTTTTTGCAAACTTTTTCCACTGGATAGAGTTCAGCAAAGATTTTTAGAGAGTGAAAATCTTTTCAGGAGTGACCTTATAATTACCATATTCTAGCTGTTCAGGTACACGCAATATTTTGCAAGTTTTTGTAGGTCAATTTGTGTCCAAGCAGCATTGTAAAGGAGGGTCAAATGCACAGTGCCAAGGCTTTTGTGGACAGAGACAATGAGCTCATCAGCATTATTAGCAAGCATGTTGCGTGAAGCTCCCTGTTCAATATAATGATAGTCTGATGGAGAGAAATCTTCTGCAGTTTTCCCCCAAGGCCTCAACATCCGCTTTCTTCCCTTCTAAAGCCCCATACACACTATCCATTTTTCTGCTGATTTTTTTCCTTCAGATTTACCAAACTCATATAATGAGGTCAAATGTTAGGAGTTTCAATTTGTATGCAATCAGGCACTACATGGTTTTGGTAAATCTGAAGGAAAAAAAATTAGCAGAAAATTGGATAGTGTGTATGGGGCTTAATTATGCATCCTCTAGGACCAACATATCAGGGTCTGACTCTGGCTGAAACACAGGAGTAGGAGAATATGTGGGGTGTTTTTGAGCCTTGAACAAAGATGATTACATTAAGGCTAGTAATATCCAGTTAGAATTTTGCGTATTGCATTAATGAATGAATTAACTCTTTGTAAAAACTATTTACTGAACTGGTCAGAACTAGTTTTTGAGGGAGTCTATTCTACATTTTTACAGCTGTTATTGTGAAGAAGCCTGTGTATGCTGAGGTTAATTTTTTTTTTTGCTACAGATGGAAAGAGTGCCCCTTGTCCTTTGTGAAGACTCTAAAGTGAATAACTACACAAAATTCACTATATAGACCATGTATTTATTATGCATGGGGATCATACAGCCCCCCCCCCCCCCTTAAAGGGGTTGTAGAGGTTCATGTTTTTTTCACCTTAATGCATCCCCATTTTACTCACCTGAACCCTCGAACGTGTCCCATGGGGACCTGCAGCCTCTCTGCTAGGGGGTTCTCGGCTGTTGATTTCTAGCAGTGCAGCCACTGGCTCCTGCTGCTGTCAATCAAATCCAATGATGCAGACATGGGGGGGGGGCTAGGGCTGAGTCCTGCATTTGGCACAGTGGAGGCATGATATTTTTTTTTTTTTTATAAATAACAAAGAACCTTTAGTATCACTTTAATCACCTTCACAAAAAAATTATAAATTCAGCTCAGCTAATCTTTCCTTATAGAAAGGACCCTCCAGTCCTATTATTTTGGTTGCCCTCCTTTGTATTTTTCCAGTTATCTGATATACTTTTGATGAACTGGTGCACAAAACTGAACTGCATATTCCAGATGAGGGATTACTAATTTGTTTTATTTTTTTCTTTATAGGGCAAAATGAGGTCTTTCCCTCTTAATACAATAAAGTATTTTGCTTGCTTTAGATACTGCAGCTTGACATTGTATGCAATGACTAAAGTTATGATCTGCAAAAAAACAAAACAAAAAAAAAAACACAGATCCTTTTCGAACACTGACCTCTCCAGTTGTACTCCTCCTACAGCGTATGATACATGCATGTTTTGAGGCCCCAAGTGCAGAACATGGCAAGCATAGAAATTGCAATTTTAATCTCTAACTCTTTGCCATTTATAAATAGGTTAAAAAGAAAGGGTCCCAGCATTGAACCTTGGGGAACACCAATATTAACCTTAGACCATGCAGGCTCTAGATCAGTGATGGCGAACCTTTGAGTCCAAGTGCCCAAACAGCAACACAAAGACAACTTCTTTATTTGAAAGTACCAACACAGAATTAAACCTCATAACACACAAATATATAGTATCACTAATTCCCAAGAAAATTGCAGCAAAGAATATACTACATTGACAGCGCTAAAAGGTAAAATGAAACGGTCAGAAAGTAAAAGTCAAAAAAGTTCATAAATTTGACCGGTGTGCTGAATCTTAAATTGTGGAAAGAGTGCTTCAATTAATGTTCATAGGAAAAGAAAGAAGTCCATCTCCAAGCCATTCACCAGACTGCCAGTGCGAAAAAACTCTGTGCACAGTGACGCTCCCAATGGTAATACATTTACCAAAAATATGAATGAGTAGAGGCACATCAAATATTCAATGGCTCCTGGATATTCTTAGCAAAAAACCTTCAATTAAGCCTCTCTCCACCCAGCACAATACATTATCATTTCACATATGGAAAAGATCAGAAACACAATCCATAGTGCAAACTGAGTTTAATAAACTTATGCGCACTCTTTAAAAACATACGTACACAATAAAAGGCTCTTATATCACAAATAATATCACCAGCAAGGCTCAGTCTTGTCTCACCACAGTCCGGATCTCAATGGTAACAAATGGTCTCGGTATCTGCGGCGGGTTCTGGGAAGACGAGCTCTCCTGCTGTGATGATGTAAAGCTGCACGGTCACGCCCATACGCACTTCGTCATTACGTCTTCCTCTGTGTCTGCAGCTTTACATCATCACAGCAGGAGAGCTTGTCTTCCCGGTCAACTTTTTTGACTTTTACTTTCTGATCGTCTCATTTTACCTTTTAACGCTGTCAATATAGTATATTCTTTGCTGCGATTTTCTTGGGAATTAGTGATACTATATATTTGTGTGTTATGCGATTTTTTGTTATGATAGCAGCTTAAAACATATTTATATTTACTAAAAATATTTATCAGTGATACTTGTATTTGATACAGAATTAAACCTACCAGTGGCTCTGTAGAGGATGGGACTGATCATCCCTCTAAAATGAGCCCAAATGCCGTGTACACAGACGGACTTTGACAGCAAAGGTCCGACGGAACAAATCCGTTCAATTCGACCGTGTGTGGGCTTCATCGGACCTTTGCTATCGAAGGACTTTAAATTAAGAACATGTTTCAAATCTTTCAGATGGACTCGAGTCCGGGGCGAAAAATCAGTACGTCTGTATGCTAGTCCGTACGAATGAAAACCGACGCTAGGGCAGCTATTGGCTACTGGCTATGAACTTCCTTATTCTAGTCCGGTCGTACGTCATCACGGTTGAATCCGTCGGACTTTGGTGTGATTGTGTGTGGCCAAGTCCGTTCTTTCGGAAAGTCAGTCGGAACACCTCTGAAAAGTCGGACCTAGTCTGCCGGAAAGTCCGGTCGTGTGTACACGGCATAAGTGACTAAAAATGTAGGATTCTGCCAGATTCGCTCAGAATGCAGGGATCGGGAGTGTGTTACACTCAGAATGTACTGTGCAATATACACTGACCTACTCGACACCTACACTGGCCCCCCTGACACTACTCACACCCCTCCCTTCAGCACAGATCCTAGGGACGGCGGAGGAATAACTTTACACCCCCCTAAAGGTCACACCTGGGGCATGATGACTGGCTGCCCACCCCCCATGCTACACCACTGGCTCAGAGTCCCCAGCCAACCCCAGGCCTTGGGACTTGGGGCTAATGATTCTGAACGGGAAATATGAGACCCAGGGTTTTTTAGGGGCCCACTCGGGGATAAAGCCCCTGTCAGCTCCCCTCCCGACGCCACTGATGCAAGGAAGGGAGCAGGTTTCTCTGCCTGCACTGCCAGTGCAAGCAACTGCCTGGCTGGGGATCCCACCTATCCTGGCAGTGCTGGCTCTGTAAGCTTGCTTGCCCACAGAGAAGGCTCTGTGTGGCAGCTGTGGTACGCGTGCCATAAGTTTGCCATTACTGCACTAGATCATTAATCACTTCTCTCTGAATACATTCTTTTAGATTTTTTATAGCTGCCAGTGTCCTAACTAGTGGTGCACTGAAATTTCAGCCACCGAAACATATCAGACAAAAATGGTTTTCGGTATGTGGCCAAAAGATGAAAAGGTGCCGATAAGGGCACCGAAAAGGAGACGGAGTCCATCCCGGGTGCCACACATTGCTGGGGCTTCACTCCTCCCTCCTCCTCACGCAGAGCAGCGATCTCCTGTGTCACAGAGCTGAATTGTCTGGGCAATGTCCAGCCTCTTGTAATAGATGGCACACTGATCCAATGACGGGGCATTAAATCAGTGTGACATATCACAGGAGGCAGGTCATTGTTATTGCTGCCATCCAGCCGAGGAAATTCAACTGCAGCTATGTGACATAGCGGGAAATCGCTGCTCTGATCTGGCCACTGGCGAGGCTGCATTGAGCTCATATCACGTCTGCAGTTTATGACCATCTCCTGTATCATGTCTGCTAGAGGTGCAACTAATGGAAATTTTTTGCGAACACTATTAGCAGTGTGTTTAAGTAAGTTATTGCAGACATGATACAAGAGATGTTCAGAGACTGCAGACTACATTTTTCTTGAGCTTTTCTTGCATTAAAAAGGTCCAATAATGGCCAACAAATTCATATTTAAATTGAGGATAATTAAAAAGTCTAATACAATTATATATAAAAATATAAATCTTTTTTAAAAACTGTAATTTTTGGTTTTCAGCTACGTGCATCCTGCATTTTCTGTTTCGGCACCAAAACTTCCATTTGGTGCAGCCCTAACAACCAATGATGTCACCGGCTGATAAGGACAACATTTAGGTGTTATTTGGATGGTGAGCTGTACTGAATATCCGCCAGACATTAAAATTTGAGTCTAATCTCACCATAACACATTTTTCCACGTGGCCTCAGAATCTTCAAGGTGCGTTTAAAGTGGTCAGATGAGACTAAAACTTAATTATTGGGCCTCAACAAACAATATGTCTGGTGGAAATCCAATACAGCTCACCATCCAAATAACACCATTCCTACAATAAAGAATGGAGGTGGTAACATCCTGTTATGGGGGTGTTTCTCTACCGCAGGGATGGGAGCACATGTCAGGATAGAAGAAAAATGGATGGGGAAAAATTCCATCAAATTCTTGAGGAAAATCTGCTGCCCTTCGCCAGAAAGTTGTGAATAGGAAAAAGGTTTACCTTCCAACATAATGACCCAAAGCATACGGCAAAAATGACCATACAGTGGTTGAAGGAGAAAAAGGTGAATGTCCTTGCATGGACTAGTTAGAGCCCAGACTTTTAATGGACATATAACAGATAGGTAAAAATCACATGACTTTATGTAAGCAAACCTCAAGCACACTGTGAAGGTGTGAAGATTCCAAAGGTCTTTTCCTTCTTGGTCCAATTGCAGCCAGTGCTGTGAGATTCGCTTCTCGATATTGCAGTTGTTCTAGTTCCAGCTGCTGAAGCTAAGAAAGAAAATATTCCACACTTAATGAGCAGATTGTAACTTTTTTTTTATGCTAATGGCTTACATTATACAGATCATTTTCTGAGTTTATGAGAACGTCACACTATTTATAATCATTTTCACAGCAGGATTCACACAGTATAATCAAAACTTAAGTTTGCTTCTAGTGGGAGACCTCTATAAACTTGGACAATCTAAAGAATAGGAAATCTGCAATCTGCGGGAAAAAAATAAAAAATTCTGCAATTTTTACCTCACAAATTAGCCCAATTTATAGCACATGAAAGAATACGAAAGGGGCAGGTATAGCCTATAGCAACCAGATCAGATGACTGCATTCATGCATTTCCTTTGTATTTGTTTTTTTAAAACACCAGGAGGGCTACACACTCTTGTCTGGTTTACACAAGGTCCATGTATCTGTATCTGACACATTTAAAGGTTATCATATATTTTAACTGTTTAAGGTAGACCAAAAATGAATCAATATGAACATCAATAGATCATACACGTGTGGTTAGGAGGCAGAATCTGCTTTGCTTCAACTGAGGGAAAGCTTGCAGTTATTCACAATATTATCTCCTTCCAGGAAACCTGCCAGAATGGTTTTTGCCTGTTACTGCCCGGGCTCCTACCAAGTGCTAGGCGTTGCTACTGGAAGTAGTGCTAGCAAAGGGACAGACATGATGTTGTGTGTTCTGCTGCAGACTGGTGCTGCTCCTTGAGGTTTGCACCTCTCCAGGTGTTCTCCAGAACTGGAATGGGACCTCAGCTGTGACAGCTGTCCTGAGAGTTAAAGTGCTCAATTCACTTCATAGCAGCCAAGCAGAAACCATTCAGATTACCCCTACAATTTTTAAGCTACAGTAGAAAAAGGAAACACAGAAGCAACTGGTCACTGTGGGTTCCCTTTTTCATACATTTGTAATACTTTATTATGCTCTTTAAAATGTGGAGAGTAGAAGGTTCAACTTTTCTAACTCAGGAACATGCACAATTCATAAAAATAAGCGCACGCTAAATACAGCATTTTTTTCTCGCGGTAATTGACGCATGTTTTTACACCTTATTGTAATAAGTTATAAGTGAAATACTTAGCAGTGCTATATCCCTACCAGTGCTAAATGTGACAATTCAGCTTAGGGCTGCTGGTTGTTGTTAGGGACCCTGCACCCCTTGGTGCCCTAACAACTATGACTTATCTCTGCTGTCAGTAGGGCAAGCATGCACCCACCCCCCAAACCTTACCAGGCCACATGCCTTCTTACATAGGGGGGTTGCTTTGCCGGGGGGGCCCTGGGAAAGAAGCCCCCGCCCCCAATGATGAGGACAAGGGCCTCTTTCCCACAACACTAGCCTGGTGGTAGTTGGATGAGGCTTATTGGAATCCCCAGATCCTTCACTACCCCCCACCCCCCACGGGGAAAAAAAATGCCCCTGATGTAAATCCATTGTGACTCATGATGAATGGCATCCACAAAAAAAGAAAAAAAAGAAAAAAAAGGTAATGGGGAAGAGGCTCTTATTCTCAACATGGAGACAGACCGCTTTGCCAGGGGACCCCCTAGCATAGTACCCCTTGCGTCGAGGGCACTTTGACTGGTATGGTTTGGGGAAGGCATGCTCAGATAAAGGGCAAGTATGGAATTTGGGGGACCTCACACCATTTTATTTGACTTTTGGTGTGAGGTTCCCCCCAAAATCCATACCAGACCTGAAGGGCATGGAATGGATTGTTGTGGGGGGGGGGGGGGGGGGGGCTCTTGGTTGCCTTTTTTTTGGCTCTTCTGTTTTACATGCACTGTTGTCAGCAGAAATTCCTGAGCCCTAATCCATAACTGTGATGTTCAAGCCCTGATCAATACCAACAAGATCAACATTTAATTTTCTATTCTGCACAAGCAAAATCTTGTAACCCACCTGGCTGCAAGAAAAATAAAAAAGGTTGAGCCAACAAGTTCACATGTTAAAAAAGCAAACAAAAAACAGTCAGCCTGTTAACTTTTTACATGCATAAATTATATATTCCTTCTCAGCCATTTTAGCTACAGTTGCCTCCACACAGCTCTGTTTACTACAAGCCATGCTCAATCATTATAAGCAATTATGGTCCTGTAATCATTTGAACTAATAAAAAAAAAAAAAGGTATAGAAAATTGTTCTAGCCAGGAAAGCCTCTTGCTGTGGTTTATTCTCATTTTGCCTTGGATTCTACATTAAAAGCAATAATAAAGTTCTTTAAAACATTCATAAATAACCTGCCGCTGACACCTCGAAGCAAAGTGGAGCTCTGTTCAGCAACAACAAATTTCATAGTTCACAAGGCGCAGTTAATAGTGGGAGGGGAAGGCAAAAGAAAAAGGTTGTTCTTTAAGTATGTGACTCATTTAGAACAAAGATCCTTAAAAAAAAAAAAAAAAGAAATCAGTCTTGTCACTATAGAAACCAATTTCTTCAGCTCCATATCACACGTCTCACACCTCAATTGTCTTTATTATCGTCTGCTGTCAGATCCTTAATCAGAAATGTGAACAGGCTTGATGATTTATTCAACAGGGGAATGAAACTGTAGGTCAAGTGAAAAAAATAGATAGATATATTTATATACCATACAAAGCACCTAGCTCCCATCAGCTTTGGATACATCCAATTCATTCTCCTGGCACTACCTCTGGGGCAACTGTAGCAAGCTCCAATATTAAGGCTCAATTAAAATAAGCTCTAATTAGCACAGCTTTTTTGTTTCCTCTCAGGCTAAAAAAGTCAGGAAATGGATATTGGGAAATGTTGGAAAAAACGGCTACTGAGTGAAAGGCTGCAGACACAAATGAACGTATTTGTTGATTTGTACAGTTGCTATGCAGAGGCCTCTGGGAGCAAAAGCTTAACCAGCCTAAGCTATAAACTAAAACCCCTGCAGCTAAACATGAACTGAGTGAAAACAAGGGCTCCATCTCAGAGCTGAAAACTGCTGGGCTCAGAAAATTAAAAGCCCGAGGCATTTTCCATTTAAAACGAAATCCCAGTACCGCCTCCCAGCCAAAGAATTATAAGCAGTATCAGATTTACAAAACGAACAATTACCCTGGAAAAATGTAGCCTATTGTACAGTCCCAGATGCTAGATGTAAAAGTGCTTCCCCCCTCTTTATTTTCATATCACAGCTCTTTATAAATAAACCTTACAGACCAACTTAAACTAAATAAAATATGCATGTTCTTTTTTCCCCAGAAAGACTTTAAATCAATGTTTAAAAAAAAAAAAAAGTAATTCTGCTCATGACAGTGTCTCATTTGAAATGCTGTCCTTGCCTCTGGCGGCCTCTGTCCTTCCCTTAGGCCTGTATAAATTGTATGCAACAGTAAAGTAAACTCTGACCTAATTGCCAGGAGACAGCCTGCAACTTTTCTATATTGCCTTTGCTTCAGCCGAGACCTAAATGAACTGAGCTGGGGTGGAAGACACAGACTGCAGTTTGAGGTTAAACGTAAGCAATTATACAATCTTCTTGATTCTGAGTTATTAAATGGTTATCTAAAAAAATTCTACAGTGGTTTAAAATTGTAAAGATGTTTAGCTGTAGAAAAAGCTATAAGCATCACTAATGAATAAGTTTTAAGGAGACTCATTTCATCTAGGGTATCTGTAGTCGGTCACAGAAATTCAGGTGCGGTCAGTCATGGTCATTGATGAGAGGAAGCAAAACATACTCCTGCAAATTTGGCTTTAGTAATCTACATATTACATTACAAAAACTGTAAACTTTTCTCTTTTAAAGAACAAATCTTTCCTGGGAAAACAATGCCATCATTGCTGAACTTTTTCTGAATATTTTAGTTACTTGACTATTAGTACTGAACTTGTATTGACCTTAGACTAATTCCCATTTTACAGACTGTGCAACGACAAACCTAGTTGCCAGTTGCGGACACCCCCAAGAAAATGAGATGAGGCCCAGTTTCCCAGGGGACGCCCAAAGCTGAAATTATTGTTTAAAAATTGTCATTAAATGCAGTGTTCATACTCACAAAGTCACTAAAGCATTTGTTTTGTGTAGTGCGATATATACCTAGTTGATCCTGCCTTCTGTTGTCCCTCCAATCTTCTCTGTGTCCTCTACTGCAGACTGAGTTAGTGAAGACCAGCTGGTGTCCTCTACTGAGCATGCTAACATTTTAGTTTTCTAAACTCTTCATTTCCTCCTTTTTCTTATCTGTGCAGCCCATGTGACTAAAGTCGCACGTGTGGGCGTATACATAGTGGTAAATGACACTCCCGTGCCTCCCTCCTCCATGGCCTCCTATTGCTAAACAAATCAGTATCAAATATATCAAATGCTAGTACCTGTAAATTAAAAAATATCATTGGATGCAGATGCTGTCTTAACAAAATTAGGCTAATGTCAATCATCTTTGACTCCCCCCTACACCATATTAATGCATACAAAATACACAGCTGATGTTCAATAAAGATTTACAGATTTTTTATTTAATTAAATTTTAAGGTACTTGCTTTTAGAAAACAAAATACACTGGCATGATTGATATGAATGAATGTCAATTAACACTTCTCTTTTTATAACTTTAAAATATATATTTTTTACATTCTTTGCAGCCACTCTGGCAACTGAGACTGACTGAAAAAGCGGAGCAACAGCAGCAGTTAGGTCATATATGAATTTCTGAGCATAGTTATGAGAATTATTAGATATTTATATAATGTTTTTTTGCTTTAGGTTTTGTGACTAATTACTTATCCATTGAAATTACCGTAAAACACACAGATATAATTTAATTGTAAACACAGTTTGAACCTTGCCGATTACCTCTTTGGCTTTTTGCTTTAATCTCATTTGCTCTGGATCCTCTTTATTTGAGCGACTCTGAAAAAAAAAATGTAGAAAATTAGGCTGTTTGTTTTCTAAGGTTTCCACAAGTTCACTCACTTGGACTGGATCACATTTTGCACTTAAAGGGTTACTCCAAAAAACTGACTACATTCTTAAACATGCAGCGGCCATTAAATATTTAATGCATAACAATTTTCTTCTGTGATTAAAAAGCTTTGCTGCAGGGGGGAAGTGCCTGAGTCCAGGATTTCTAACACTTCCCCTCATGCATTTTTATTCTCATTTTCCCATACAGGCTGAATGCCTGACTTCTAGCCTGAAGGAGCACAAAGCTTAAAGAGATGCTTGGGCTTTCACATGGATCTCATAATAGGCATGACCTTCTCAAAGTGAATTTTTTTTTTTCTGTTAATTTTGATAATTTAATTTTCTATAGACTGCATATATGAAAGTGTTGCAGTTTAATTCTAGGCTGTTATTTGTAACATCAAAGCAACATAATACACAAAGCTGTATATAGAGAAAAAAAATAAAAACACACAATTAGGGGAATTCACAAAGTGTCACATTTTAGAAATTTGACTTGCTCCCACATGACAAATGCTGTTGTAAACAGGTACATGAATCTGGGGTACACAAGGCGTGTGGAGGCACGTGGATAACAGACACTCTACTTCAGTGCAACTATATTTTCTCCTGCCACTACATCTGTCAAAGACAATGCAGCAACAGAGGAGTTTTAAAGCTGGGTGGATGGAGCATAATGGGGATTCACAGCAGAGGGCAGATCCTTAGCCAATAAGACAGCCTGCCATTGGCTATAGAATCCAACCACTACCTTCTGTCAAGTACAAGGGGAGAGCGGACCTACTGGAGAACTACTGTCTCAGCTTTCCCATCAAACTCTGCCAAATGTATCAGCCAGGGACAAATTGGTCCAATACAAAAATGTTCATAGAGCCCATTACACGCCTCACAGATTACATCAGATGTCGCTGACGCATTCTTCAGCATGCTGGCGATGCTCCTATCGGCCAGGAGACTTCCTTCACATTTTCTGGACTTGTCCAGCGATTGAATGCTACTGGAAGGAGGTTCTCCTGGTGATAGGCAGGACTACCAAGATCAGTATCCCTTGTGACCCTAAATACTGTCTGCTGGGGCTCGTGGAACAAATGTTGATCCTCAGAGCTAGGAAAACGCTTATATCGTTGTTATTGTACTATGCACGAAAGGCCATCGCCATGACCTGGAAGCAATCGTCCCCCCCTTCTATCAAATTTTGGAAGAACCTGGTGAACGCTAGTTTGCCCCTTTATAAGGCCACCTACTCGAGCAGGGGTTGCCCACAAAAGTTTGACAAGGTGTGGACCTGTTGGTTGGATGATACCACTACGGCAACCGATGTGGTGATTGACCCATAATCCTTCATTGAGGTCATAGTGGGCTGTTAGGCTGCCCAAATACTCCTATGCTATTTTATTCTGTACGTATAACACTTAGCACAACACCTCCTGCAATAACCTCTCCCCACATTGGGGGTTAGCTAGTTAACGTTGTATTGTTTTGACCTGTCCTGATGCGGCCGTTGCTGCATAAGTGACAGACCATATGTTAAGAGACTGTGTTCCTATGTGGCCTGTTGCCGCATTTAAAGGTTTGCCCCTGCGTGGGTACTGTTTGGCCCCTGCGTGGGCAATTGTTGTGCTGATGAAAATTCAATAAAAACGATTTTATAAAAAAAAAAAACTCTGCCAAATGTCTCCCAACTGTCGGCATCACTGATTTCTAGGCGTCGTTGGCTGTGAAGCCAACAGCATCCTTAGGCTGGTTTCACACGGGCGTTCTCGGTAGCCTGCATCCGCCTACTCAGCAGGGGATCTCACTGCTGAGCAGGCGGGTGACAGTGACATCCCTGCTGTTCTCTCTGGGGCTGTAAGATGGAAACGGGACACATGTCCGTTTCAACACAACTGTTATCCACTGCACTGTTTTTGGAAGACAGGATCAGGTCCAATGCCACCGGATGTCAGCAGCCAACATCCGCGGCTCCATAGAGAGCTACGGCTGCTCCGATCAGGTCCACCTGAAAAACTGACAGGCGGACCTGATGGGACAGCCTGTGTGAAATCAGCCTTAACAACCAGTGAGGGGGGGGCGTTAACAGCGGAAAATATTCTGCTCTGCTACACAGTGTACAGACACGGGTACTCTGTCTGTAGACCAACTTAGAGTTGGCCTTAATTATCTCCAGTTTCATTAGCTACGAACTGGTAGCAATTTTTCTTTAAACCGGTGCATTAATGGTGCCACTTTGTAAATGTGGCACTATTAGGAATTACCCGAATCTGCTGCATGTATGGGTAAAGCTACCAAAATTGGCAACAGGTATTTTTTTGTCTGGTGCAGGCCAATTTTAAAGAGCCATCACATTAGGGTTTTACTGCATTCCCGAGTGTATCCAAAGTAAACTGCTCATGAAAGAAATACAGGGGGGTTGCCATAGCGGACTTTCACCTGAAAATACTATTTGCCCCCCACTTACTATCACAGGTGACAACATTTTTACCAGACAGGAAATGAGGAACAATCTTAAACAGACACAGACGCTAAAGGATATTAGATGAAAACAAGGAAACACAGGATCACAGACTTTGTGATTCCATAAATGCATTCAAACTTCCATAAATCTATCTTACATTCCTCTAAAGCACTGCAGTGGGTACACCATCTAATGCACATGGGGGCCTTCACTGCAGGTGAATATTCCTGGTGCATATGTTTTAAACAACAGTGATTGATTTACCATAAGAGAAGGTCTTCATTGTAAGAAAAAAATGTGGTGGGATTATGAAGTATTATGAACAGCTAGCATTTATGGAGATACCATACTGCTGTACAGTTGTTATCATAAATTCACAATCCATGCAAAGCCAAACATCCAAATGTAGAGCCCCCATCCTACCATGTACGTTATAAACCTAAAACGTAGAATATCTCATTTACAGCATCTCACAAAAGTGAGTACACCCCTCACATGTTTGAAAATATTTTATCGTATGTTTTTATGTGACAAAACTGAAGAAATTACACTTTGCTACAATGTAGCGAGTGCACAACTTGTATAACAGTGTAAATTTGCTGTCCCCTCAAAATAACGCAACACAGCCATTAATGTCTAAACTGCTGGCAACAAAAGTGAGTACACCCCTAAGTAAAAAAGTCCAAATTGGGCCCAAAGTTGTCACTGTCAATATTTTGTGGGGCCACCATTATTTTCCAGCACTATGTTTTAACCTTCTTGGGCATGGAGTTCACCAGAGCTTCACAGGCTGCCACTGGAGTCCTCTTCCACTCCTCCATGATGACATCATGAAGTTGGTGGATGTTGGAGACCTTGCACTCCTCCGCCATCCGTTTGAGGATGCCCCACAGATGCTCAATAGTGTTTAGGTCTGGAGACATGCTTGGCCAGTCAATCATCTTTATCCTCAGCTTCTTTTAGCAAGGCAGTGGCCATCTTGGAGGTGTGTTTGGGGTCGTTACATTGGAATACTGCCATGCAGCCCAGTCTCTGAAGGGAATAGATTATGCTCTGCTTCTGTAGATTACAGATTCATTATATCACAGTACATGTTAGCATTTATGGTTTCCTCAATGAACTGTAGCTCCCCATTGCTCACCATTTCTGGCAGAACTCATGCAGCCCCAAACCATGATACTCCCACCATCATGCTTGACTGTAGGCAAGACACACTTGTCTTTGTACTGCTCACCTGGTTGCCACACACTTGACACCATCTGAACCAACTAAATTTGTTTGCGTCATCAGACCACAGAACATGGTTCCAATAATGTCCTTAGTCTGCTTATGTTCAGCAAATTGTTTGCAGGCTCTCATGTGCATCATCTTTAGAAGAGGCTTCCTTCTGGTAATGCAGACCAATTTGATGCAGTGTGTGGCATATGGGCTGTGCCTTGACAGGCTGACCCCCTCCACACCTTCAACCTCTGCAGCAAAGCTGGCAGCACTCATACGTCCATTTTCCAAAGACAACCTCTGGATATGATGCTGAGCATGTGCACACAACTCCTTTGGTAGACCATAGCAAGGCCTGTTCTGAGTGGAACCTGTTCTGTATAACCGCTGTATGGTCTTGGCCACCATGCTACAGCTCAGTAGCCTAGCCCATCTTTATGTAGAGAAACAATTCTTTTTTTCAGATCCTCAAGAGTTCTTTGCCATGAGGTGCCATGTGGAATCTCCAGTGACCAGTATGAGAGAGTAAGAGCGATAAAACCAAATTTAACAAACCTGCTCCCCATTCACACCTGAGATCTTGTAACACTAAAGAGTCACATGACATTGGGGAAGGAAAATGGCTAATTGGGCCCAATTTGGACATTTTTACTTAGGGGTGTACTCACTTTTGTTGCCAGCGGTTTAGACATCAATAGCTGTGTGTTGAGTTATTTTGAGGGAACATCAAATTTACACGGTTTTAAATTGTAGCAAAGTGTAATTTCTTCAGTGTGGTCACATGAAAAGATGTAATTAAAAAAAAAAATCACAAGAATGTGAGGGGTGTACTCACTTTTGTAAGATACTGTATAACACTAATGTATAATAGGTTTGTATTCATGAATGGTAATTTATTAAAACATATATAAACCTAAGTGACAATATTCACTTACCATAAAAGGGCAAATGCAAAATGTATATGTATAGAACTCTATCGAACATGGGCTCATGAACCTGTCATCAAGACTACCAGTGCCCTGTATATTGACTCATTAAAAGCACGTGGTAGATGAATTAGTCGAGTCAATGCTTTACCCATGTATGCGGTTTCTGGGGAGGGGGGGGGGGGGGTTGCCAAGAATGGATGACGGCCAAAACCAAAAAGACATCATTTTTTTTTTTTGCATCTGTGTACTATTATATACTAGGGCTCTCGCTGGAAAATGCCCTTTTTGACCACTCTTAAGAGAACTACATGTAGCGCCGGCTCCTGAAGAGCACGTGCTATGATTTTTCAAAGTTAAGGTTACACCTGAACTGCAGTTTGGTTTGGGTACAATTGTTCTAAAATGTGATCTCAGCATCAGTCTGACTGGACTATAGGATGCTCAGCCTGGCCACAAGGGGCACTGTCTCTTCTGGCAGGCATAGAACCACAGTCTAGTTGGGTGCTTAAAGTGTACTCTCTCTCGGAGCCCGCCCAGTGGGAGTGTCACTCTTGCTGTGCTTTCTGGGAGAGGGTACCTAAGATGCGGATGTCGCAGATGGGTTGCGGATCCCCCGGACTTCTTGTCTCGGGGCTGGCTAGCCCGAGGCAAGGAAACTAAAGCAGGATTCCGAGGTGGTCCAGTGCCGTCTCCGGTAGCTGGAGAGGCCCAGAAACTTCATAGCTATCCAGGGGAGGACTCTTCAGAAGAAGGCCACATACGGGTTGGCTTCTTAGCAAGAGCCTGGAAGGGCTCAAATACCTAAGTGAATCCAGTCTCGTGGGTATTGCCCACTGGCTGAGCTGGCTGAAAGATCCAGGTATCACACGAGTGTTCCATAAGTGTTAGTTTCCTGAAGTCTACAACACCATCTGTGGCAGAGACGTATTCCTGTATGTTCTACAACAACGTCTGTGGCAGAGACTTGTTCCTGAGTAAAGCACCTTGTTGGCTGCTAGGCCTTGTGAGAGGGACTATCTAACTTGAGTGAACATCCAGTTGTGAATGGCTACTCTCTGGATCCAGTCAAAGTAAGCAAGTTCTTCATTATGGACTGACACTAAGAGTACCTGAACTTCCTTCCTAACCCTCTGATCCTATTTTGAGAGACCGTTCGTTGTCTACGTTTTACAAATAAAAATACCTTCATGCGGATCTCTCGTCAGTCTCTGACTTTACTGGGCCATCTACCACGGGAACCCCTAGACGCAAGTCGAGGAGAAGTAGTAAGTGGTAAGCCCAATCAAACCAGCAGCTCCTTCGGGGGTCAGTGCTACATACATTTTTGGATCTTAACATTACTTTTGTGTCAGTGATCATAAGGACAAACAAATAATGGATTTCCACAGTCCGCACAGACAGTGGTAAAAAAACTTGATAGGGTGTTACCCCTCACCACTATCCCAAAGGAGAAACAAAAAATGTTGGCTTTAGTCAAACTTTAATCACCCATCTACCAGCACCATTTAAAAATCCCAGTCAAAGCCATTTATAAACACAGTCCCGACTGTTATGTTGGCGTTGGGCATTCAGGTGGAAGTTATTGGAGTGGCTGTAAAGCCACCTGATAGCTTATACAGCCAGCAGAAGATACTGTCCTCCCCTGTCCCTGGCTGCCCCTGCCATGTATTGCAGACTTCGCTGTCCCACCCACGTACTTGGGATTGACATGGCAGGTGGAATAGAGGGACACCAGCGAATGTCTGTTCATGGATTTCCCCATTAGTGAATGAACACCAAAACAATGTGTATTATGCCACTTTCAAGTCTGGCTGTCACTCCCCCCAGGCTGCTGTGGCTGGGGAAGAAGCTAATAGGATAACATATGAAGGGCAGTTGAAGCATCAGGGATCTAATGTCTGAATAAAAACAATCTGCCATTACACTATGCCTTCACATTTGGGATGATTGAACCCCTATGTGGCAGCAATAAAGCAAAAACAAAAAAAAGAACGAAAAAAATAAAATAAAAAACAGGATTTTTAAAACAGCTTACCTGTAAAATCCTTTTCTTTGATGTACATCACGGGACACAGAGCCATTGCAGTTACTATGTGGGTTATAGGGCCACTAATAGGTGATGGACACTGGCACGGCCCCAAGACAAGAAATGCACTCCCTACATAACCCCTCCCATTACCAGGAGTACCTCAGTTTTATAGCCAAGCAATGCAAGCATATACCAGGAAGGGCCTCTGTGTCCCCTGATGTACATCAAAGAAAGGGATTTTACAGGTAAGCGGTTTTAAAAATCATGTTTACTTTTCATACATCAGGGGACACAGAGCCATAGCAGTTACTATGTGGGATGTCCCATAGCAATGGCAACTGAGGGGAGAGAGACAACAAAAAAGTAGGGCAAAAAAAAAAAAAAGGCTAGAGGACTCATACTGCACCCTGCAGTACACTGCATCCAAAGGCAATCTCCTCATGACCTTTAACATCTATTTGATAAAACTGGTAAAATGTATGAACTGAAGACCGAATTGCGGCCTTACAGATCTGAGCCATTGAGGCCTGATAATGCAATGCCCAAGAGGCACTGATCGCCCTGGTTGAGTGTGCTTTAACATGAAAAGGAGGAATTTTCTCCTTTAAGCCGTAAGCTTGAACAATCACTTGACAAATCCATTTGGAAATAGTAGATTTTGATGCTGCCTGTCCCCTTTTTGGACATTCTGGCAGTACAAACAAAACATCTGTTTTGCAAACCTGAGCGGTCGCCTTTAAGTAGACTCTGATCGCTCTTACTACATGAAGGGAATGTAGTGCCTTCTCTTCCCTAGATTGAGGCTCTGGGGAAAAAAAAAAAAAAAAAAAAAAAAAAAAAAAGAAAAAAGGAAGAATATTATCCTAGTTTAAATGAAAACCTGTCACCACTTTTGGTAGGAATTCAGGATGAGCACGCAAAACCACCTTATCCTTATGCATGATCAAATATGGCTCTTTACAAGATAGAGCCGCTAGTTCCGATACTCTTCTAGCAGAAGAAATGGCAACCAAAAAGATTACCTTTCTTGTCAAAAGAACCAAGGGAATTTCCCGTAAAGGCTCAAAAGGCTGACTCTGCAAAGTCGATAAGACCAAATTTAGATCCCAAGGATTTAGAGGTACCTTGATAGGAGGATTAATCCGTGTTACCCCCTGTATAAAGCTACGCACCAGAGAGTGGGAAGCAAAAGGCCATTGAAAAAACAAAGGCTCTCTTGTTTATTTCTGTTTATTCAACTTTTCAATAAAAATATTGAAACAGAAAAAACAAAAAGGCAGAGATCTGGCCCTTGATAGTACTTAAGGCCAGCTTCATTTCTAATCCCATTTGCAGGAAATCAAGGATCCTACCCATTACATACTTCCTGGGGTGCCAACCCCTGGATCCACACCAAGAAACATATGCCTCCCAGACTCTATAGTAAATGATTCTGGAAGCCGGCTTCCTGGAATTAACCAAAGTAGACACTACTGAAGGAGATAACCCACGATCCTTTAGAATGTGGGTTTCAGTAGCAAAACCGTTAAATTGTGCGAGAAGGTCTGGCCACAATGGGAGAGTCCAAAGGACTCCTACCACCATCTTTATGATCTCGGCAAACCAAGATCTTCTGAGTCATGATGGGGACACCAGAATCACCTCCTCTCGCTCCTGCTTGATCTTGCGGAGAAGATGCAGAAGTAGCAGAACTGGAGGAAACGCATAGATCAGTGAAAATGGATCCCATGGGAAGACAAATGCGTCTGTTCCGCATGCTAGCGGATTCCTCGTTCTCGGCACAAAGTTGTTGACTTTGTTGTTGAATCTGGATGCCAACAGGTCCACGTCTGAAATATCCCATATCTGACATATCGCTAGGAAGATGTCAGGGTGAAGAGACCATTCCCCGTAAATAATTGTTGGTGACTTAAGTAGTCTGTCTGCCAATTTTCTATACCTGGAATGAAAAATCGGCGATAGGCAAGGAATGTTGTTTTCTGCCCAAGCTAGAACATGATTCACCTCTTTTTGGGCTGCACGACTTCTCGTGCCCCCCTGGTGATTGATGTAAGCTACAGCCATAGCATTGTCAGATTGAATCTCGACAGGACAATCCCGTAGCCTGACCGCCCAAGGTTCTAGGGCAGGCGTACTGCCCGAATCTCCAAAATGTTGATAGGCAAGGTCCTTTCCGAATTGGACAATCTCCCGTAGACAGAATCTTCTTCCAGGACTGCTCCCCAACCTAGAAGGCTGGCATCTGTTGTCACCACTTTCCAGGATAATGGCAGAAAATATTTCCCCTTTTGGAGGTTGCTGGATATCAACCACCAATTTAGGCTCTGACGTACGTCGGGAGCCAAGCATATTGGAAAATCCAAAGCCTGATTCTTTTTGTTCCAGACCGACAGGATGGTGTTTTGTAGCAGTCTTGAGTGAAACTGCGCGTAAGGGACAGCCTCGAAGGAGGCCACCATTTTCCCCCAACAATCTCATGCACAGCCAAATGGAAGGACTTTTCTTTGCCTTGACAAGTTGAATTAGTCCTATAATGGAACCGATTCTTGTGTGGGGTAAGAATACCCTTTTCTGTATCTCTAACCAGCCCCAAGTGCTGTAATCTCCTTAAAGGTTTTAAGGAGGATTTTTTTAGGTTGAGTATCCAACCCAGAGATTCCAGGTAGTTTACAGCTGTGATCAGACTCTGGTTTAGACCTGAGACTGAATGATCTATTAAAAGTAGATCGTCTCAATAGGCTAGGACTGTTATGCCTTGAGCCTGTTATGCCAGAATTTTTGAGAACACCCGCGGTGCTGTGGCTAGACCGAATGGCAGAGCCACAAACTGAAAATGATGAGTTTCTATTTCGAAGCTTAGAAAGTTCTGGTGAGCAGGAAATATTGGAACATGGAGATATGCATCTTTGATATCGATTGAAGCCAAAAACTCCCCTCCTTGCAGGATGGAAAAAAACGATTGGATTGTCTCCATGAGAAAGGATCGGATATTTAAGTGCAGATTCAGATCTTTAATATCTAGAATGGGTCTTACTTCTCTGTTTGGTTTGGAACCGTGAAAAGGTTTGAATAAAAACCTGTGCCCTGTTCCTCTAAGGGAACCACTGATATCACCAGCTAGGATAATAGATGATCCAGAGCTAGAAAGAGGATTTAATTTTTCTCTGGATCCCTGGGAACATTTGATCTTCGAAAACGAAGAGACGGAAATTCTCTGAACTCTAGTTTGTAACCTAGAGAAACCGAAGAAGCCACCCATCTGTCTTGACATTGTTCCTGCCAGATCTTTGAAAATTGCAGGAGCTTTCCTCCCACCCAAACGAGTGGGGGCACCCCTTGAAAAGGAGGCTTTAGCATTCTGCTTTGTGGGCTTTCTGCCCTAAGATCTCTTTTGATCCTGGTGCTGCCCTTGGGGGTCTTCCCCTTTAACCTGATGGTTGAGGCTGTCGAGACTGCCTAGAGGCTGATGCCCCTTAGGCACCGGCGAGGAAGCACGTTTAAAAAGGAGACATTTTTAAACTTCTTTACTGGTGTAGCACTGACTCCCGAATGAGCGGCTGATTTGATTTGGGCCTGCACTCTAGTAACACCCCACTAACTTGGCTCAGTCCCCTTGACATAGCTGTGGTGCAATACAATACAGTACAATATAATACAATGCAAGGTACCTGTAGTGTAACCTCAGGATCCACTGGCTCCACCTGCTGGGAGAAAACAGTACGCCACACAACTGGATGCTTAACCACTTGCCGCGTGCCTTATAGGCATTTGACGGTGGCAAAGTGGTTGCATAATCCTGATCGGACGTCATATGACGTGATCAGGATTATGAGCCGATGCGCGCCCCCAGGGGCGCGCATCGTGGCGATCGTTGTTGCGGGGTGTCAGTCTGACACCCTGCAACTACGATCTCGGTAAAGAGTCTCCGACGGAGACTCTTTACCACGTGATCAGCCGTGTCCAATCAGGGCTGATCACAGTGTAAATAGGAAGAGCCGGTGATCGGCTTTTCCTCACTCGCGTCTGTTAGACGCGAGTAGAGGAGAGACGATCGGCTGCTCCTCTGACAGGGGGAGTCTGTGCTGATCGATTATCAGCACAGCCCCCCCGAGGATGCCCACACTGGACCACCAGGGACGCCACCAGACCACCAGGGATGCCCAGCAAAAGGTAATCCTCCCTAGACCACCAGGGATGCCAGTCAGTGCCACAATGGATGCCAATCAGTGCCCATAATGGATGCCAGTGCCCACAATGGGCATCCCTGATTGGCATGATTATTTGGCACTGATTGGCATCCATTAGTACAGTATAACAATACAATGCCACCTATGAGTGCCCACCTGTGCCGCCTATCAGTGCCCACCTGTGCCGCCTATCAGTGCCCATCCGTGCCACCTATCAGTGCCCACCCATGCCCATCTGTGCCGCCTATCCATGCCCATCTGTGCCGCCTATCCATGCCCATCTGTGCTGCCCATCCATGCCAATCCGTGCCAGCTATCAGTGCCAATTTGTGCCACCTATCAGTGCCCATCCGTGTCGCCCATTAGTGCCACCCATCAGTGCCGGCCTATCAGTGCCACATATTAGTGTCCATCAATGCCACCTCATCAGTGCCACTTCATTGGTGCCACATCATTGGTGCCCATCAGTGCCGCCTTATCAGTGCCCATCAGTGTAGCCCCATCAGTGCCCATCAGTGAAGGAGAAAACATACTTATTTACAAAGTTTTGAAACTGAAACAAAAAAAACGTTTTTTTTCAAAATTTTCTGTATTTTTTTATTTGTAGCGCAAAAAATAAAAACCGTAGAGGTGATCAAATACCACCAAAAGAAAGCTCTATTTGTGGGAAGAAAATGATAAAAATTTCATTTGGGTACAGTGTAGCATGACCGCGCAATTGTCATTCAAAATGCGACAGCGCTGAAAGCTCAAAATTGGTCTGGGCAGGAAGGTGTTTAAGTGCCCGATATTGAAGTGGTTAAACAACAGTGTATTTTACTGCGAAAATATATAGAGAGGTGATTATAGTAATTGCACTGTCACCCCAACAAAGGACGACAGTACAATGGAATTCAATATAAACAATATACATATAGATAAATATCCGGGAGCTCCCTTACAGTGGAGATTGAAAGTTTGGGCACCCCAGGTAAAAATGTGTATTAATGTGCATAATGAAGCCAAGGACAGATTGAAAAATCTCCAAATGGCATCAAATTACAGATTAGACATTCTTATAATATGTCAAAAAAAGTTAGATTTTATTTCCATCATTTACACTTTCAAAATTACAGAAAACAAAAAAATGGCTTCTGCAAAAGTTTGGGCACCCTGCAGAGTTAATATCTTGTACTGCCCCCTTTGGCAAGTATCACAGCTTGTAAACGCTTTTTGTAGCCAGCCAAGAGTCTTTTAATTCTTTTTTCCAAATATGTTTTTATTGAGTTTATCAACAATACATAGTGCAATTAACATACATATCGTATTAATTTCAGAGTTAACAGGCATACAATTGAGCCGAGGTGTGACAATTATCTGTAAATCGCTACAAGAAATCCAACTCTAAATCCATAGCTCTGGGTGCTTTGTATTGTCTGGGAGGTCTCTGCTCCCATGCGGCACCCCAACGGGGATCAAGTCTTTCAAATCTTGTTTGAGGTATCTTTACTCATTCTTCCTTACAAAAGTGTTCCAGTCCTTCGAGATTTCTGGGCTGTGTCACGCACTGCTCTTTTAAGGTCTATCCATAGATTTTCAATAATGTTGAGGTCAGGAGATTGCGAAGGCCATGGCAAAACCTTCAGTTTACGCCTCTTGATGTAATCCCCCGTGGATTTTGAGGGGTGTTTAGGATCATTATCCATTTGTAGAAGCCATCCTCTCTTTAACTTCAGCTTTTTCACAGATGGCATCAAGTTACCATCCAAAATTTGCTGAAATTTTATTGAATCCATTTTTCCTTCTACTCGTGAAATGTTCCCTGTGCCACTGGCTGCAATACAACCCCAAAGCATGATTGATCCACCCCCATGCTTAACAGTTGGACAGAGGTTCTTTTCATTAAATTCTGTGCCCTTTCTTCTTCAAACGTACCTTTGCTCATTCCGGCCAAAAAGTTCTATTTTAACCTCATCGGTCCACAGACCTTGTTTCCAAAATGCCTCAGGCTTGTAAAGTTCTTTGCAAAGGCTTTGCAAAGTTCAAACGCTGATTTTTGTGGTGAGGACTTAGAAGAGGTTTTCTTCTGATGACTATTCCATGAAGACCATATTTGTACAAGTATCTCTTTATAGTGGAATATTGTACCACAACTCCAGTGTCTGCCAGATCTTTCTGGAGGGATCGTGTAGTCAAACATGGGTTTTGAATTGCTTTTCTCACAATCCTGCAAGCTGTTCTGTCTGATATTTTTCTTGGTTTTCCAGATCTTGCTTTAACTTCCACTGTTCCTGATGACTGCCATTTCTTAATTACATTCCGAACAGAGGATATTGACATCCGAAAACGCTTTGCTATCTTCTTATAGCCTTCTCCAGCTTTGTGAGCGTCAACTATTTTTACAGTTTTCTAGACAGCTGCTTAGAAGGACCCATGGTGCTGATTGTTGGGGCAAGGTCAGATGAGTCTGGCCATTTAAAACCTTTGAGATTGACATCACCTGGTCTTCCCAGACGATGATTGAGAACAATCCATGACAAAGGCAGGTCTCAGCTTTGCAAAGGGGACATTGCATGCTATAAATTCTGCAGGGTGCCCAAACTTTTGCAGTCACCATTTTTTTATTTTCTGTAAAAGTGTAAATGATGGAAATAAAATCTAACTTTGACATATAAGAATGTCTAATCTGTAATTTGATGCCATTTGGAGATTTTTCCATCTTTCCCCAATCCCTACTGTACTTTAAGCTATGCGTGAGATCTCACTTAAAGTACTTGGTCTTTGGTCTTCTTGTCTTCGCTAGCTAAAATAATTCCTTGTGATTTGTAATCCACAGGTTAAAGTAGGTTAAGTTTAGGTAAAGGTGCTCCTGATATAACTTCAGTACTTATACTACAAGGCTTGGGATATCGGAGTAGGTAGGCCTCAAGCCTGCTCAGTGCCAATTGCTCTGCTCCTCCTCCGTGGAACTATAAATCCCAGTGAGGCCTGTGTATGAGTCTAACTGCGTGTGAAAGTTAACTGTGGGCTGTGACCCGCTCACCAGCTGGATCGGAGCTCCGTGTAGTAGCTTTGGTCCGGTGACTGCAGCTTGCTTATCCGTCAGCTGGGCCTGTAGCTCCGTTCCGCTCCGCTCGGTGAGCCTGGTCCTCCGATGCTCAAACGAGTGTCTCTGAATCTCTCCAATCTGGTCACTGTCTCTCTGGCACTGTCAGATCACTCGCACAAACAAGCGAGATTTGCGTTCCACAAAGGCTGTGAGCCTCGGTCTGCGGAAGGATGACCTTCACACAGATCCTCACAGGCTGGCCATGTGATCCCAAGAGACCAAAAATGGCCGCTCAGGGTCCATTTATGTCCTACCCAGCATGCACTGCCAGAGAAAGTATTCATGGGTAGGTCATCAAGCCTCCTGGGTAAAAGGGTCAACCTTCTGATCAAAACAACAGTCACTTCCTGTATGTCTTAAGTTCAGTACCAGTATTTGGCCGCTAGATGGGACCAAATTCTAAGCCATAGAAATGTCCATAGACTTGATTATTACATGGAAACACACATTAATAAACAAGCATGTCAGCGCTACACTGGTAAAAGAGAGCTTTTCCCATTAGAGATCCTTTGGATGTATTTATCCAGATCGTCTCCAAATAGCCATCCACCATGAAAGGGGAAACTGGCCAAGAGTTTTTTTACACGGTGCTTTGGTTGACCAATTTTTCAGCCATAGAACTCTGCGAGAATGCACTAGTCCAAGCATAAGCCGTGAGGCTTGAATGAAAGAATCTTTCATAGCATCTACTGTGAAACAGTGCGTCTGATATGCCAGCCCATTGCTGGGCCTGCTGATCAGGCAGAAACTTAAGTATCGCCGCAAACTGTTCCTTAATGGACTGAGATACACCAATTGTCGCAAGAACCGGCTGTGCTACTGAACTTGCTAAAGGCAGATTGCTTTGGAAAGAAGTTCCAACTTTTTATCTGTTGGATCCTTTAACATTAGCGCATTCTCCACCATACACGTGAGACTCTTGTTCACTGAGGCAATTGCATCATCAATTGCTGGAACCCCCCCATTTCTTCTAGAAAGCCTCCTCCATAGGATATAGTGTGGAACATTTCTTGGGATTAAAATATTGTTTATCTGGATGTTCCCCTTCAGAAGATCTAAGCTTTTTTAGCCATGAATGAATAGGAAAGGCATCTCCAGATGGCGGAGGCTTTAGTGATCCCAAACCAGAGGTGGGTTCATCAAGAGCCTGCACGGCAGGCAGCAAAAAGGTTGACCGAACCAATTTAGTAAGAGTGCACAAGCAACCTGTCTTGTGATGCTTCTCCCTCTATATAAGGCTCCTCAGAAGAGGATATATTAGTATCTTCCAAATCTCTTGAAAGATCTTCCCGATCCCCTGCCCCTTGCCTCTCAATAAGAGGGTCCTGAGCACTAGATGGGGATCTGCTACGTTTAGACCCACTATGGATAGATATCATAGCATCAATCTTCTTTTCCAAATTAGAAATGGTAGAAGAGAAAACCTCCTGTGTGATATATACAGGGACTGACTTGTCCAGCGCAGCTGCAACAACAGTCTCCTCTGATGGCTCAATCTGACCAGTCGCATCACTCACAGAGGATGACATTCTTTTGGAAATGGATTTAGTTTGTTGTGAAACCATTGACCCTTTAGAACCCTTAGAGGAGTTCCTGGTCCCTCTTCCACTCATAGCCTGAAGCACAAAAGCAGAGGCACTACCAAAAAATGTACACTGCTATGTTATAGTCCAGCGCTATAAGCTGCTATTAATACCTAGCCTGGTAAAGTAAAAATGTGTCAAAGGGAAATGCCTGTGTCACCATACCTGAAGCCACCTCCTGCTCATGTGTCCCTCCACAGCCAGCAGCAGCTACACACACAATGCTTTAAAAACTTTGATGTGCGGCTGGCATCTGATGTTAGCCCTGCCCCCTGCGCTTACGCCCCCCCTAGCTTTCAAAAGAAAGTGTTTTCCCAAGCGAGCAATGGACTTCAGGTGCCCTGCAAACAGCTGATATGGCGGTGGGGGGATGTAAAAACCACCGCTGAGCTGCCGCGTGGTTTGTAGTTTAAAAAAAAAAAAAAAATGCTTTTGGCATACCAGTTCCCCCGAAGGGTTTAACTTCCACATTGGGGGCGCAGGAGGAGAAACCAGTCCCCCCTTTCTTCCCGGAGGATCTGCCTGCTCTGGCTGTAGGAGGAGGAGGAGGAAATGATGACTTCTGACACAGAGCCGTTTCCAGCATCAGGCGGTGAGTGCTCAATACAGCACCTAGTGGTGACACAAAGGCATGACAACATTATAAACTTAAAAGGAGAAATTTATAATAAAATCTCCACTTACCTTTGCGCCACAGGGTTATCCAAGATAAACCCAATCTTCACCCTTCACAGTGGGCTCCGAAACCTTCATGAACAGGGGAACCTAGAGGTTACCCACAATCCTGGACCTGTAACTGCACCCTGCCAGTAAAAAACTTTATGGCCTTACTACCAAAAAGTACTGGATCCCAGGGTAAAGCTTTCTAAAAAGAGAAGCATTCTCAAGCAAAACCTTGTTTCTTCGGACACGAGGCCCGGGTACCATTCCCTAGGCCCATTAAAGGACACTCTGAATGGATCCTGTCAGCATGGTTAGCCCCAGCAAGGATTGCTTCCAATGGAGCTCAGCACAACACATCTTTACTCGTGACCAACACCTTAGACACTGGTGAAAAAACTGAGTTACTCCCAGTAATGAGAGGGGTTATATAGGGAGTGCACTTCCTGTCTTAGGGTGTGCCAGTGTCCGTCACCTATTAGTGTCCCCTATAACCCACATAGTAACTACTATGGCTCTGTGTCCTCTGATGTATGAAAAGAAATAAAAAAAATAAAGTAAAGAGTAAAGTTTATTCCTTTTTTAACTGCAATTATATATTATTATTAGTAGCTGTTTTAAGCATTTAACACCGCCGGTTAACAAAAGGGATGATAGGCTGTTTTTTCTGTGTCCGTCCTGCTAATTTGTATTTTTGTGCACTTATTTAATGAGCAAAGATGGCTCATGCAGGGCACCGTATATTGAGCAATGATGGCTCATGTAGGACACCGTACATCATAGGAAAAATGGTGAATCACTATGGATTGGTATTCATCTAAATGTATCCAAAGTAGTTTAACTTTAGGTGTTAGTCTCATTGAAGTACATAGACCCAGCACTAGAGTGTCCAGCGGACCACAACAAAATGGCCGTAGACACTATTTTAACTGACAGCTTCACCTTCCAATCACATCACCCCCTGAGGAAGATATGAAATGTCCTTGTATCAACACATGTAGGGGAAGGGGACAGGGTGGCACGCTTAGCAGATCAGCTGTTGGACTGATCAGCATACCATCCCGTTACTGGCCAGTTTCAACCATTCATTTTTTGCTTGATGTAGAATGGCGCACTGAAGCACCTGGATATTGCAGGATATCCCTGTGTGGGACCGGTTTATTTTTGTTTCAATAAATTGCATAAACATATTACACTATGAGATCCTTTTTTCATTGATTTACTGAGGCACATTGGCAATTGATCCAGGATCCCGGACGCACTGTTGAACCTTGTAGTGGTTCCAAAGTGTGTATTGACCAAGCTTAACAGCAAGGTCTCACACCTTAAGGTGAGCCTTCATTACATTGGGGGGCACCTGAGTAAGAAGACAGCATCTGATTATCGCATCACTTTCACAGCATACTGAACCTCATGGAGTTTGGAGCACCTGTAAATTGGATCAATTTGAACTTTGCACAGTGCACTTAAGCAATTTTTTATAATTCCAGTTTTTGGATCTATTTATATTTCCACTGACTTATTTGCTTTAATATTTTTCATCACTATGTGAATGCACATGGTCACATTGTTTGGCTATTAAGCCCTTGTTATTTTATATATTTTTCATCATATATTTTATACATTACCACCACGGCGTAGAGGATATATTTTTACCAGTTTAGAGGTTTTATGCTTATACTTTTAAATAGCGCAGCACTTTTGATGCGATTTACTTTTTCATGGTTTATGAGACATATCATTTTAAAAATAAAAAAGTACCCCCTTCCCTCCAAATAACAATAAATTCATGTGGTGGGTGTGTCTTTCCACTGTCAACGTTGACTGAAAATGATTCTAGGGCCATTATTCATGGTTAACTCTAAACTGATTTAAACTGTAAAGCCTGTAAAGGCTTTTAAAACAATGCTTATGGACAATTTAGGTTACCAATTAGGGTATTAACCAGATAACAACCCGACTCATACCCGAATGACGACTACAGGGCGGTTGCTTAACTCTGGAAGGGCGTACAGTGACTTCCTCCCAGAATTCCGCTCTCGCGTGCAGTTGAGAACATCCGTGGATCCGGCGCATCACAGATCACGGTAAACGGCCGCTCGTCGCAGCCGTTTACCACGTGATTGCTCCATCAAGCGATCACTTGTAAACAAACCGGCGTCACGTCATGACACCGGTTCCTCCCTCCCCTCTCTGTACTGATCGGTACAGTGGAGGGGGAGAGATCGTTGGCAGCAGCACTGTGGGCTGGATCTGTAGTGCTCACAGCGCTGCTCACTGACAATTAACCCTGCCAATACTCTGCAATACCCAGCATTGCCCTGCCATGCCCTGCAATACCCAGCCATACTCGGTGATACCCTGCAATACCCAGCCATGCTCGGTGATACCCTGCAATACCCAGCCATGCTCGGTGGTACACAGCCATACCCAGCAATACCCAGCCATACTCTGTGATACCCAGCCATGCTCTGCTGTACTTGGCCTCTGTATGTGGCCAGGCTGTGGAAGTCTCACACGCGTGGTATCGACATACTCAGGAGAATATTTTGGGGTGTCATTTTTGCTATGTACATGCTATGTGTTAGAAATATTGTATAAATGGACAACTTTGTGTTTTAAAAAAAAAAAAGCATTTTAACCACTTCCCGCCCGCTGGCCGTCATATGACATCCTTGACTTTGTGCTGGGATATCTGAATGATGCCTGCAGCTACAGGCATAATTTATATATCAGCTTTTTCAGCCGGCGATTCCCTACACCATAAGAATGATCATAGCGGCTGTTCCACTGATTGATCTTTCTTATGGGAGGCGAGAGGGGACACCCCCCCCCCCCCGCCACCTTCCGGTGCTTCTACTGACTCACTGCTACGATTGAAGCCAAAAACTTTATTTTTTTATTTTTTATTTCAGGCTTCCCAGTCTAGAGGTGAGATGTGGGGTCTTACTGACCCCATATCTCACTGTAAAGAGGACCTGTCATGCCATATTCTTATTACAAGGGATGTTTACATTCCTTGTAATAGGAATAAAAGTGATCAAAAAAAATATTTTTGGGGAAAACAAGTGTCGAACTAAAATAAAGTAAAATGAACAAAAGACATTTTTTTTTAAAGTGCCCCTGTCCCCATGTGCTCGCATGCAGAAGCAAACGCATACGTAAGTCCCAACCACATATGAAAACGGTGTTCAAACCACATACGTGAGGTATCACTGCGAATGTTAGAGCAAGAGCAATAATTTTCACCCTAGACCTCCTCTAACTCAAAACATGTAACCGGTAAAATTGTTTAACCACTTCAGCTCCGGACCAATAAACACCTTAAGGACCAGAGGTCTTTTTGCAATTTCGCACTGCGCTGCTTTAACTGGTAATTGCGCGGTCATGCAATATTGCATCCAAACGAAATTTGCGTCCTTTTCTTCCCACAAATAGAGCTTTCTTTTGATGGTATTTGATTGCCTCTGCGATTTTTTTTTTTTGCAATATAAATGGAAAAAGAGCGAAAATTTTGAAAAAAAAAGATATTTTCTTCTTTTTGTTATAAGAAAAATCGAATAAACTAAATTTTAGTCATACATTGAGGGCAAAATTTATTCAGCCACATGTCTTTAGTAAAAAAAATGTCAATAAGCGTATATTTTTTGGTTTGCGCAAAAGTTATAGCGTCTACAAACTAGAGTACATTTTCTGGAATTTACACAGCTTTTAATTTATGACTGCCGATCTCATTTCTTGAGGTGCTAAAATGGCAGGGCAGTACAAATCCCCCCCAAATGACCCCATTTTGGAAAGTAGACACCCCAAGGAAATTGCTGATGGGTATGTTGAGCCCATTGAATATTTATTTTTTTTGTCCTAAGGGATTGAATAATGACAAAAAAAAAATAAAAATTTTTTTTTACAAAAAGTTGTCACTAAATGATATATTGCTCACACATGCCATGGTTATATGTGGAATTGCACCCCAAAATATATTCCGCTACTTCTCCCGAGTATGGGGATACCACATGTGTGGGACTTTTTGGGAGTCTAGTCGCGCACGGCACCCCGAAAACCAATCACCACCTTCAGGATTTCTAAGGGTGCAAATTTTTGATTTAACTCCTCACTACCTATCACAGTTTCGAAGGCCATAAAATGCCAAAATAGCACAAAACCCCCCAAAATGACCCCATTTTGGAAAGTAGACACCCCAAGCTATTTACTGAGAGGCATGTTGAGTCCATGGAATATTTTATATTTTGCCACAAGTTGCGGGAATATTACAAACTTTTTTTTTTTTGCACCAAGTTGTCACTAAATGATATATTGCTCACACATCCTATGGGCAGAAGTCAAATTACACCCCAAAATAAATTCTGCTGCTTCTCCCGAGTACGGGGATACCACATGTGGGGGACTTTTTGGGAGCCTAGCCACGTACGGGACCCCGAAACCAAGCAATGCCTTCCGGATTTGAATATAAAATGCTATAAAAAACAAACTAACCAGAGTCACCCGTAACACTTATACGGTGATCAGTGGTGAAAGGGTTAACTAGGGGCAATCAGGGGGTTCAAATTTTTATTAGGTAGTATATGGGGGTCCCTGGCGCTATATAAAAACCTGACGGGGAACCTAAATAACTAACTGGCTAACCAGCGTCACCAGTGACACTTATACTGTGATCGCTGGCGAAAGGGGGTGAAAGGGTTAACTAGCAGCAATCAGGGGGTTAAAACCATTATTGGGTAGTATATCGGGGTACCTAGCGCTATAAAAACCTGGCGGTGAACCTAAAAAAATAACTAGCTACCTAGCGACTGTAGCGACACTAATGCAGCTATCAGAAAAACGATCGCTTAGTGACACTGGCAAAAGGGGGTGAAAGGGTTAACTAGCGGCAATCAGGGGGTTAAAACCATTATTGGGTAGTATATCGGGGTACCTAGCGATATAAAAACCTGGCGGTGAACCTAAAAAAATAACTAGCTACCTAGCGACACATGCAGCGATCAGAAAAATGATCGCTTAGTGACACTGGCAAAAGGGGGTGAAAGGGTTAACTAGCGGCAATCAGGGGGTTAAAACCATTATTGGGTAGTATATCGGGGTACCTAGCGCTATAAAAACCTGGCGGTGAACCTAAAAAAATAACTAGCTACCTAGCGACTGTAGCGACACTAATGCAGCAATCAGAAAAACGATCGCTTAGTGACACTGGCAAAAGGGGGTGAAAGGGTTAACTAGCGGCAATCAGGGGGTTAAAACCATTATTGGGTAGTATATCGGGGTACCTAGCGATATAAAAACCTGGTGGTGAACCTAAAAAAATAACTAGCTACCTAGCGACACATGCAGCGATCAGAAAAATGATCGCTTAGTGACACTGGCAAAAGGGGGTGAAAGGGTTAACTCTAGGGGCAATCAGGGGGTTAAATCTTTATTGGGGGGTGATAGGGGGCTACCCTGGACCTAACACTAACTGTCCTGACAGTTTTTACTGTCACAACTGACACTGAATGCATTTATCAGTAAAGAAATGATCAATGCAATCAGTGACACTGTGACTGGGGGGGGGGGGGGGCGGGGGGGGATCGGGGGGGGGTTTGTGTGCCTGTGTGTACCTACATGTCAGTGTAGTGTTGGTGCACACTTACTATTAGTCTTCTCCTCGTAGTCCGGTCAAAAAGACCGCCCCGAGGAGAATGACATCACTTCCTCCTTCCTGTGTAAACAATACACAGGGGAGGAAGCTTCTCATTGGCCAGGAGCGATCCAGAGGGGGTGGCCGAAAACCAACGGCCATCCCCTCATCACGGAGCGCTCCTGGACCGAATCGGACCGCCGTAAACAGCGGGAGGGGGTCCGATCGGACCCCCCACCCGCTGGAAGGCAATCACGTAGATGTACGTGATTGTGCCTGCCTGTGCCATTGTGCTGACGTACAATGGCAATACGGCGGTCCTGAAGTGGTTAAAGCGTCACCTATGGGGATTTTTTTTTTTTTTTAAAGCACAATACTTTTTTCCCCCCAAAAAATGTGTTAGCAAAATTGCTGCGCAAATATCGTGCGAGATAAAAAGTTGCAACGACCGCTATTGTATTCTCTAGGGTCTTTGCTAAAAAAAAAAAAAAAAACATATATAATGTTTTGGGATTCTACGTAATTTTCTAGCAAATAAATATTGATTTTTACATGTAGGGGAGAAATGTCAGAATTGGCCTGGGTGCTCCAGAACGCCTGATGGTGCTCCCTGCATGTTGGGCCTCTGTATGTGCCCACACTGTGTAATAGTCTCACACATGTGGTATCACCATACTTGGGAGTAATAGCAGAATGTGTTTTGGTGTGTATTTTGTGGTTTGATTTTGCAAAGAATTGTGGGAAAAAATGACAACTTCGAAAAAAACTCGCCATGCCTCTTGCTAAATACCTTGGAATGTCTTCTTTCCAAACAGGGTCATTTGGGGGGTATTTGTACTTTTGTGGCATGTTAGGTCTCAAGAAATGAGATAGGCCGTCAGTACTTCAGGTGTGATCAGTTTTCAGATATTGGCACCATATCTTGTGAACTTTCACACAGACCAAATAATATACACCAATTTGTACTTATTTATACCAAAGATATGTAGTAGTATACATTTTGGCTAAAATTTATTAAGAAAAATTACAAATTTGCTAAATTTTATAACAAACGAAGAAAAAGTACCAGTTACTTACCGGTAACTGTCTTTCTGGGAAATCTTCCAGGACGGCACACCTGAGAGATGAGAGGCTCCTCCCTACAGGAAACACAATCAATCGACAGCTGTTTTAAGTCCCCACCCTTCCCCTTGATCCTCAGTTTGTAGAGAAGTAACTCCTGAACCAGGTTCACAAGGGAAATCATTCCTCATAGGTACTCACCTTCTAGTGTTCTAGAATTTTCCCTCCTCCAACGGGCGGGAAGTAGGCCTGCCGTCCTGGAAGATTTCCCAGAAAGACAGTTACCGGTAAGTAACTGGTACTTTTCTCAAGTCATCTTCCAGGACGGCACACCTGAGAGGATAAACAAGTACCTCAGGCCTACCTTAGGGTGGGGCCACTGCAAAACCCTCTTGGCGAACCTTGGCTCTGCAGTGAGCTTTACCTCCATTCCATACGCTCATATGCTTGATGAAGGCATCTTAGCTGGATCATGCGGCTGATCTGCAGGTCTGCTCCACAGATGTTCCTGCCTTTTCCGCTTCAGATGCAGTATCTAGGTGAAATGGGCTCTTAAAAATGGAATCAGAAAACATGTTAAACTTGTAGGTTAGCAATGTTGCCTATCTCACACATCTAACAACCATGGCCTATTATGCCTGTAGGTGCTACTTAGAACCACTAAAAAGATAAATAAGAGACCTGTGTAAGACAAGGACACTACATTAATCAATAAGAGGGCCTGTCTTAACACTATCCTGTTGAGGGAAATAAAACTGCTTCCTTTTTATCTTTATGTCAGCAAAAGACTAAAGGGAAGCCTACTTAAGGGAAATAGATTAACAGAAGCTTGAACCCTGGGTTTAAGGCACGCCCCAATCTATGTCCTTACTTACGCCTGAGAGCCTTCTTCAGGAGATTAAAGTCCCTAGCAGGAGTAGACTACCCATATTGCTATGTCTAGTTTTGCTAAAAGGGCAAAATGAAGGCCATGCACCGAGCCGAAACCTATTCGATCGGGTATACATCTTTATACTTCATCCTTGGGCCCTAATACTCCTCTGAACAGAACTCTCCAAGTTCTTACTAAACAGGGCGATTCATTATCCCCTTCCTCCAGTGTCCCATAACCCTACAGGGCTTCAACCCTAGGAAATGGTTCTGGCATCCCTGAATGCAAGTGGTCAAGGTTTTCTGACATGTGGCAGCTGCAGCCCGAACTCCTGGCCCCTCCATGGAAAAGAAGGCTGAAATACAAAAAAGGTGATACATGTATTATTAATATCACAAATAAAATGATCATAGATTGTGGGCACGGCACAATAGATTTAGACAGAAAGGACACAAGCATAGACAACAATGTTGTGTGCCTGAGTGTGACTAGCTAAACCAATATATCAAATATGGGAAGAGACCCAAATCTGAACCTCAACGTAGACAAACAGTCCTCATAGTCTGGTTTTCTGATGTGCTGCCAAGATGTAAAAACATTAAGACTCAAGCAAACCCTAAATGCTGCGTATTTCTTTAGTGCAGCTAGCTAGGTCATAACTGATATATAAATACGGAAAGGACAGGAACCCCCTTTACTGTTGTGCTTTACCTATGTACAGCAAAACAAGGCTATAAAGACAGAAAGACCCAAACTTCTATGTTGTGTATTTCTGACAAACCACCACAGTTATAAGATTAATATGAACACAAACTCCCGTGTTGTGCATTTTTGCTATGCCACAGGGAAAAATATGGAACACAAGACAATCCTTTCTGTCATGCACTTCTGTAGTGTAGTTCAGATAGAACCAACACTGAGAAAGGACACAAGCAACCTGCAGCATTGTGTTTTTCTGAAACAGAAAGCACCAACAAGCTTCAATCTTGAGTATTTCTGCTGTGCAACAACATAAAAGCAGACACTGAGGAAAAAGACAGACAGCCTTTACAGCTGCAATCTTTCTGGTCTGCTGCAAAATAAAACAATAACGTCATGATGAGTATTCCTGCTGTGTAGCAAAACCTCAATCAGAAGGGACAGATAAGTTTAGGGTTCCCACACCTGTGCGACCCAACCTGCGACTTGGGACTGCAAGACGCATGAGAAGTCATATACTATGGCTTCCAATGGGTACCATTTGTGTCTGTGCGACACCAGCAGTCCCTGATTCCTGGATCCACAGACCTCAAGATTACACAGGTCGCAGGGAAAAAAACAAATAGCAATTTTCAGGTCGAACAAGTAAGGGGTCCCCAATGCTGTGACTCCCTGGAGGATTGCAGCCAACAAACCCCTGCTGTGTATCCCCAAGATGCAGAAAGGTAGATCCATGAGAAACACTGCTTAGCCTGATATACAAACAATAAGGCAGTAAATATAGGACATACAGGACACAAACATTCAATCTTTGTGTATGTCTGATGTGTAGTAATATACCAATACTGAGCAGAGAGGCCACCATCCTCAATGTGTCTCTCAGCTGAGCAGCAAAAACAAAATCAGAAAAAGACAAGCAACCTTCACTGCTGTGTCCTTTCTGATATGCAGCCAATAAGGCAGTATATGCAAGACATAAAAGGACAGACAACCTTCAATCTTGTATATGTCTGATGTGCAACAATATAACAATTCTGAATAGAGATAGCACATCCATATTGAAGCGATTTGGCCTTGCGACTCAACATGTCAAATCGCATTGGCTAAAATCAGCACAACACCACTTTTTGGTGCTACACGGATTACCAAAGGCAGTATATGTACTACACCTGGCAGGGGTTCAATTTGTATTTCTACTATGTAGCCCAACAAATTCGAACCATCAATTTTCACTGCTGCCTTTCTGATAAGGCAATAATACAGGACACAAAAACCTCACAGACCTTAATGCTGTATAAATCTGATGTGCAACAATAAAACACTATGAATAGAGATAGCACATCCATATTGAAATGATTTGTCATGCGACTCAACATGTCAAATCGCATGTTTAAACTCGGCAGCCATTGCTGTTAATAGCACTGTCTGAATCAGCACAGCGCCACGCAAATCAGGACCATCAGACTTCACTGCTGCCTTTCTGATAAGTAACCAACAAGGCAGTAAAACAGGACACAAAGCCCCACAGACAGACCTCAATCTTGTGTATGTCTGATGTGCAGCAATATAACCATTATGAGCAGAGATGTCACCAGACTCAATGATGTGCATTTCTGCTGTGCAACACAAAACCAGAAAGTACAGACCACCTTCACTGTTGTATTTTTCTGATCTGTAGCCAAACAAAGCAGTACCTTTAGTATATAAAGGACAGAAAACAAGCTTCAGTGCAGTGCATTTCTGATGTACAGCAATATAGTCCTTATTAAGCAGAGATGTCACAAATCTCAATGTGTATTTCTGCTGTGCCACAAAAACATCCCAGCAAGGACAAACTTTCACTACTGATCTACTGGTGTGCAGCCAATGAGGAGTCATGGTCTATCCCTTTATGAAATAACCAACAGGCAATTTATTTCATAGGCATAGCCTGGGCTGTAGATACTAAACCTTCACCACCAGTGAAGGAACAGATCCTAAAATGGTTGGACACCCTACTATTAGTAGTAGTTGTTGTCCTACCTTACCTCCATAGACTGAGCAAACGCTAGCCAGCACAAATCCAGGTGGTGCTGATTAGCAACTAAAGTCTCAATGAGCCCAGCCCTAGAGACCAATTTAAGACCTCTCTAGAAGAGGTGGTTACCAGTTTAGCCTGGGAGGTAAATAGCTATTTGCAGGCTTCAAACAATCAATTATGTAGCTCTTGCATAGGTTTGCACAGAAAATCCTCAATTAAAAGGATGTAGGGAGCGATCTATGGTGAATCGCCTTTAGATCTGCCACTGAGTGGATTGTAGCCCAAACCAATAAAAAAAGTTTCTTCTTACCTCCTACATTATAATATAAACACAGTGTAAAGGTGGAGTGGGAGGTTGGAGCTTATGAAAGTTAACTATAGCAGGCAACCCCCAAAAGGAGGATCTGTGACAAGGGAACCCCTACTGTGCCACACAGTAGCTTGGTCTCTGCCCATCCTTGAATGTTAGGTCAGCTTTTAAACATTGTGAAGCAACTTCAGATTCCTAGCAGCTGGGCTAATAGGGCCGGTAACCTAGTGCACCTGCTGACCAGGGGAGCTTCTGAATCCACCAACCACTGCCCAATTAATAACCTGTTCAGTGGTATACCTGGCCTGTAAGTAACTTTGTATCTACCAGGTCCCCTCTGTACGCTATATTCATCCCTACTAAATGTACCACAACTGGGCATGTAGGGAGAGGCTGGCAACCTACTGCTGCGATAACCACAGTGTCTCTGCTGTAAGAGGGAGCTGTGGCTGGTGGTTTTAGCAGTGGCGTCTGCGCTATTTGTATCCCGACCCCAAGTTCTGCACTGCACCAGTCAGTATATACACGGGGAAGGGGGAGCAATGGCCTACCTACCTCTTTCTCATCTGAGGTGGTTTAGGCACACTCGTTCCTCTGCACCACCTGTCCACCATACAGCTTCTCTGATGCAAGAGGGAGCTGCGGCTGGTGTTTTTAGCAGAAGCTTAAGGGCTATTTGAATCCAGACCCCAGGTGAGATCTCAAATGCCCAGAAACCCTCTGGCTGGAATTGGGGATTTTGCAGATAATTTCCCACGGCAAAAGGAAAGTAAAGTACTCACCGTTGTCGTCTTCCTCTTTTTGCCACAGCCAGCGGGCTTGCTTTTCCATCCTTATGGTCCACACGCAAGGAGGATAGCCGCCAACGTGCTCCCCCCCCCCAACTGCTGTCCCCATAGGGAGGTGCTAGGTTAGGCTGTGTCCTGCACTGTACCAGTCAGTCAGTCTATATACATGGGGGGGGGGCAATGCCTTCCATTCCTCATTCCCATCTTCATATCTGAGGTGGTTAAGGCAGACATCCACCGTAGTAAACTGGTGCCTCCTCGCTCTAGAGAAAGGAGGATGTGGGCGCCTGCTCCTACTGACTCTCAGCCTTCCCTCCTGGGTAAGAACGCCGCTGCCATTTTCCCGAAGTTTGAAAATGACGCGGGTGCTTGTTGCCACGCTCCCTCTCCGGCAGCCCACGCGAGCTACCGGGGACCCAGGAGTCGGGGACAAGATCCCCCTGGAAAGAACCGATGGCCAGCACCCCCGTCTGAACAGCCACCTGTACAGGTAAGGAGGGGGAGACAGGATAATGGCCCCTGAAGTTCTGGGTACACCACTGTACCCAGGGTCCTTCAGCTCTCAGGGCGGCTCTTCCAATTTCTGCTGCCCGCCCTGAGGAAAAGATAGGGGAACCCCCCAGGAAGGACAAGAATATCCTACCAGACCCAGAGGCTTCCCAGGCTTGTGGTCCGGCTCCCAGGGGGAGACCACCAGCCCCAGGCTTCGGGTCATTTGGAAAAAAACAAACAGTTTCGCTGTGTAGGGAGAAACACAATCAAAAACTGAGGATCAAGGGGAAGGGTGGGGACTTAAAACAGCTGTCGATTGATTGTGTTTCCTGTAGGGAGGAGCCTCTCATCTCTCAGGTGTGCCGTCCTGGAAGATGACTTGAGAAAATTAATTTATTTATTTTTTTACAGAATTTTCTGGTCTTTTTTCTTTTATAGCACAAAAAATAAAAAAAAAACAGCGGTGATTAAATACCACCAAAAGAAAGCTTTATTTGTGTGAAAAAAGGACAATAATGTCATAAAGGTACAGTGTTGCATGACTGAGTAATTGCCATTCAAAATGTGAGATCACCGAAAGCTGAAAATTGGTCTGGTTATTAAGGAGGTTTAAGTGCCCAGTAGTCAAGTGGTTAAAGTTTGTTGCAGTTTTACAGGCATGCACAATTTTAAGGCTTCTTATACTAGATTTCTATTTCCTCCTGGGAAATGAATCTTTTATATTTTACCTAAATATTGGGTGGTATATTTTGTGCTTGTGTGCACTAAAATTAACAACTTTTTTTTACTGAACATTTGTGCTTGATAAACAGATCTTTCTTTGAACAGTACTAATTTCACTTTATCCACCCTGAAGAACACTTAAATATTTCAGTTAAATGCTGCTCACCTTTGCTGCTCGGAGAAGCATCTCCCTTTCTTCTTCATTTTTGCGCTGTTTCTCCAAGTGCTCAAGTTGCTCAAGAAACTTAAGCTGTGCCCGTACCTCACTGGACTGGACATAGCGGTCATTTTGCTAAAAAACAAAAAACAAAAAAAACATTTCTATATACATGCCAACAATTATGCCATATGCTGGCCAAAGACCCAACAACCAAAGATGTCAAGCCCAGTTCATTATAGCTGTATTGCCAAACCAGTAGCATATAGCCGACATTGCACTATGGCAATATTGAAAAGGCATTTCTATTTTGTTTGGATAACTCCTATCGGTTTGAGAAAAAAAATACCTTGAAGGTCAGCCCCTGTATGATAGTCATCCTTCAGTTTTAGGAGGCTGGATGCTTTTTCCTCACATCTGCTAATGAAAATTATTGGATTTATTTTTCCCCTCTACGAACTCTCTAGGTCCAGAGCCAGGCTGCAGGGCACAACCTCTGGAAAGATCTAGTCTCTGAGTATTCACTCCGAGTAGACCCATAGATGGGGCAAAGATAACCTGGAATGTGACCTTTGGACACTGGACTCTACATTGTGATGTTTTCCAGACCTGTGTCAGCCACCGTGCACTCCAGTTTTTGCTCAATGGTAAAGCTTGGTGTAACAAAGCCCTCCAATGATTCCCTGGTTTAGGTCTTTAAAAATTGTGTTGATATCTTGGCAACTGTCATTTAAGCACAAAGATCTGCATTGTGGCACTTTTCGGTCCTATGTATACTGTGTAAGCCACAACGAGCTCTACGGTTTCGGAGGAGTGATGCAGTCTCTGCTCTCTCTGTGTGTAACCAAGCCCTGGATGTACTATTATTCCAGTATGTCGCCTTTGCCCTGCATTGTGGTATATTCAACACGTTATTTCTGGTGCTAGTTTACAGCAGAACTCTACCCAAGTGCATTCACAGTGTCCAGTCTGTACGTTTCAAGTGTGAACCTCCAAAACATATATGAAGTATGAACCTATTAGGTGACCTTTGGGTATTGAGCTTTATAATTACAACCCCAATTCCAAACAAATTGGGACGCTGTGTAAAAAACGTACATAAAAACAGATGGCAATGATTTGCAAATCTCATAAAGCCACATTTTATTTACAATAGAAAAAAAAAAAAAAAACATATCAAATGTTTAAACTTCGAAAATGTACCATTTTGAAAGAAAAAAAAAGGTCATTTTGAAATTGGTGATAGCAATATACCTTTCAAAGAGTTGGGACAGGGCCATGATTACCATGGTGTAGAATCCCCTTTTAACACCACTCAGTAAACATCTCAGAACTGAAACGATCAGTTGGAGTTTTGTTGTCCTATTTTTTGCCTGATATAGGTTTTTAACTGCTCAACAGCCCAGTGTCTTCTATGTCATTTTTTATTTCATTTCAAGATGCACCAAATATTTTCAACTGTTGAAAGGCCTGGAGGCTAGTTAAGCACTTTGTTGGCCCAGAGAAGACAGCGTTTCTGGATCATATAGAGATATGGCTTCTTTGCATAATAGAGGGTAAACTTGCAGAAAAGCCTCCTGAGGACGGAATTAGGACGAAACGTACATCAGAGCGGAGCTTCAGGAAGCAATGGCATTTAATTCTCGTGGAGAAACACGAAAGTGTGAGATACCGGGCACAGACTTCCCTCACACTGAGGTGCAGTGGAAGGGGGCCGTAATAATATAAGGCTGTTAAAAACGGGTACATGGCGAAATGCACAATACAATCTGAGCACATTTAATGATGTTTTGTTGCAATTTATTGGATTAATAAAATGTTTTACCTACTTCTTTCTTTCCTCTGATTTCATGCTATTCATGGTAATGTTGTGAGAAAGTAGAGGTGATAACCTAGATGTCTCAAACCACTGTAATGGTAACTCATGGTGGATTGAAGCATGGAAGATGAAACTTAATTAACAGTTTATGCCTTTGTTGCTCAAATTGCACTCACACTTTGTAATATAATATGTTGACTTTATTATATAAAGGGCTTTTTTAGAATTAGCATTTTAAATGGACATTTTTGTAGTACTATTTTTATAGAATACGTTTGGATAGCAATATTGTGTTGTGATTAATGCACTTTATTTAGATATGGAGTTTATCTAATTTATAGTAAGAGCGCTGTATCTTAGGAGTATTGTTTAAAACACACACATGTGGTCCCCTAGTTACAAACATTCGACTTACAAACAACTACTACTTACAAACGGAGGGAGACAACAGGAAGTGAGAGGAAATCTACCCCTAGGAAGAGAAATTTGCTACTGTAAGAGTTATTATGGGAAAAAGTTAAATCCACTGAAGCTTTATCACCAAGGTTTGCTTCAACAACAACCCAAAATTTTCAAAATTCAATTGTCAATGGGACAGAAAATGAGGTGAAATCTTTTGAACAGGGGGGCACAGACCGCAAAACAAAGGTCAAAGGGGTGTTAGGCCTTCCATATGCTATCCAAAAAGCAGTCTTTTTGGCTGAAGCTACAGCAAAAAAAAAATGTACCTGTTCCAACTTACAGATTTAACTTAAGAAACCTACAGACCCCATCTTGTTTGTAACCCGGGGACAGTCTATCGTGTTTTATACAGCAACTGTAGCTTTGGGCACTATAGTATGGGTGTTATTGATTTAAATTGTGAAATTGTTTGGTAAAACTCTGCTTCTGCCACACTGACTCTTGAAGATGCCCTTTTTATACCCAATCACGGTACTGACCTGTTGCCAATTAACCTAATTACAGTTGTGTGAAAAAGTATTTGTCACACTTAAATGACTTAGATCAGGGGTCTCCAAACTTTCTACACAAAGGGCCAGTTTACTATCCTTCAATCTTTAGGGGGGCCAGACTGTGACCAGTGGGAGAACAAAACGTAATAGTGCCCCATATTTGGTATTAGGGGGAGTAATAGTGCTCCATCTTTGGTGTCAGTGGGAAAAATAGTGCCCTATCATTGGTGTCAGTGGAAGGAATAGTAATAATATGCTTCAAAGTCCCAATCTCTCTTCCATTTCACACCACTAACAATGGAGGCACGCGTGTATGAGGGTTCATATGAAGTTTCAAACTTCGCTTCCATTTTGCCTAGTACATCTAGGATTTTGTATGATCTCCACGATTTGTAAAGAAAGCACCAAGTCTTCTAGGCATGGAATGAACAAGTTGGCGACATACTGCAACATCCATCTTTTTCCATTCTACAAGAATTACCTCTTTTAGAGTCTGGATGCTGGCTGGAGAGTGATGCTCAACTTGTCTCTTCAGAATTCCCCATAGGTGTTCAATTGGGTCCATATCAGGAGACATACTTGACCACTAAATTACTTTCACCCTGTTCTTCAGAAATACAACAATCGCCTTAGATGTGTGTTTTGGATCATTGTCATGTTGGAAAAGTGCACAATGACCAAAATGCATGGAGTGATGGTAGCAGCCTCTCAATATAGAGCTGTACATCTGTAAATTCAAGATACCATGAATGAACTGCAGCTCCCTGAATTATCAGTATTCATGCAGCCCCATAGAAACATTTATCTTGGTCTCATCAATCCAGAGCACAGAGTCCCAGTAGTAGTCTTCTTTTTCAGCATGGGCCCTGACAAATATTTAGTGCATGGGCTTTAGGAGAGGCTTTCTTTGTGGAGGGCACTCATGCACGCCGTTCATCTGCAACGTACACCGTATTGTGTCAAGGGAAACAATCTCTCTGGTTTGGGTTTCAACGTCTTTAGCCAACTGCAGTAAACTTGCATGTCCATTTTCTTCAACCCTCCTCATCTGAAGACACTCCTGTTGAGGTGTTGCCTTCCATGGACAGCCTGAATGTCTGAGATGGTTGCAATTCCATCTTTGTTAGATTTTTATAACACTTTTGCTACTGTAGTTTGACTGATAATTAAAGCTTTGCTGATCTTTCTTGTAGGCTTCACATTTTGTGTGTATATAAATAATTTTCTTTCACAGGCCTTGTGACATTTCTGTTCCATGTGGTGCTTGCTGACAGCATGAAATGGGTAGTTTTCTGTGTTAAGTAATGCCCTTTTATAATCAACTGTCTGCTGGACACCTGTTTAATGAATAATTAGAATCACCTGCAGTTGAATTCTTGTTAAATAGGATTGTCTTGTCTAAAATGTAGCTTTGCTCGTAAGACTTCCATTGGGGTGTATTCATTTTTGCAACATGGTCTTTAATGAATTTGTTGTTATGAAAAATAGGATTTTTAAAACAGCTTACCTGTAAAATCCTTTTCTTTGATGTACCTCAGGAGACACAGGGCCATAGTAATAACTATGTGGGTTATATCTGCATATTAGATGCTGGACACTGGCACGCCCCTTAAGGCGTAAACTCCCCCATATAACCCCTCCCATTACTGGGATTCCTCAGTTTTGTAGCCAAGCAATCAAAGTGTATAAGAAGGGAGGCACTTCTGTGTCCCCTGATGTACATCAAAGAAAAGGATTTTACAAGTAAGCCGTTTTAAAAATCATAATCAAAATCTTGCATCAGGGGACACAGAGCCATGGTAATAACTATGTGGGATGTCCCATAGCAATGGTAACTGAAGGGGGTAACTGAAGGGGGGGGGGGGGGGGGGAGACAAAACAGGAGGCCAGAGGACTCATACTGCAGCCTGCAGCATATGCTGTGCCCAAAGGCAGTATCCTCATGACCTTTAATATCGATTTGATAAAATCGGATAAACGTCTGCACCGAAGACCAAGTTGCGGTCTTACAGATCCGAGCCATAGAGGCCTGATCATGCACCACCCAAGAGGTACTAATCGCCCTGGATGAGTGTGCTCTTAATATGAGAAGGAAGAATTTTCTTCTTTAAGCTGAAGCTTGATCAATCACTTGACAAACCCATTTGGAAAATAATGGATCTTGACGCTGCCTGACCACATCTTGGACCCTCTGGCAGTACAAACAAAACCTGTGTTTTGCGAACCTGAGCGGTCGCCTTTAAATAGGTTCTGATCGCTCTTACTACATCAAGAGACTGTAGTGCTTTCTCTTCCCCAGATTAAGGCTTCTGGGGAGAAAGAATTAAGAATAGTATCTTGGTTTAAATGAAAACCAGTTACCACTTTTGGTAAGAATTCAGGATGAGGACATCACCTCATCCTTCTGCATGATGAAATATGGCTCTCACAAGACAGAGCCGTTAGTTCTGATACTCTTCTAGCAGAAGAAAAGGCAACCAAAAAAGATTATCTTTCTTGTCAATGAACCAAGAGAATTTCTCGTAAGGTTCAAACGGCTGATTCAGCAAAGCCGAAAAGACCAATTTTAAATCCTAAGTATTTAAAGGTGCCTTGATAGGGGGAATAAACCGCGTTACCCCCTGAATAAGCTACGCACCAAGAGTGGGAAGCAAGAGGCCATAGGAAAAGACAATGACACAGCCTGGATCTGGCTCTTGAAAAAAGTCAAGGCCAGCTTCATTTCAGATCCCATATGCAGGAATCCTGCCTATTGACATACTTCCTGGGGTGCTAACCCCTGGATCCATACCATGAAACCTATGCCTTCCAGATTCTATAGTAAGTGATTCTGGAAGCCGGCTTCCTGGCATTAGTCAAAGTAGACACTACTGACTTGTGCGGCTACTCCCTCCCTGTTATTTTTCCTCTTCGGAGGATCCTAAGTATCTTCCAATATTTGGGAAGATCTACCTGATCCCCAGCCTCCTGCACCTCAACAAAAGGACCCAGAGGACTAGATTGAAATCTGCTTGTGTAGCCCTACTATGGAGAGACATCATAGCAATAATCTTTTAAATGGTAGAAGAAAAAAACCTGTTTGTATGAAATACACAGGAAGTGTTCTACCCTTGACGGCTCATCTGACTGGTCGTATTTTTTCTTTTTACCTCTCAGGGGAGGAGGACATTCTTTTGGAAGGGTTTTTAGTTTGTTATATACCATTAACCCCTTAGAACCCTTAGAGGAGTTCCTGGTCCCTTTGTCACTCATAGCTTACAGTACAAAGCAGAGGCAGTACCAGCAAAAGAATGTTTCACTTGCTAGGCTATAGTACAGTACAATAACTGCTATTAATCCTAGCTATACAGTACAATGTTGTCAAAAGGAAAATGCCTGTGTCTCCAAACCTGACCAGCAACCACTCTGCTCTGTCCCTCCACCGGCAGGCAGCAGCTTCTCTTGCAGAGCTCTAAACTACTTCCTCCACGCACAGCCGGAGTCTGATGCAGTTTAGCCATGCCCCCCGCATGAAAACGGCCCCCCTCCTCTTTCAACAGGGGAGTGCGAGAGCGCCGGCATCACGCCGGGCTGGGGTTAAATCCTCCGCCTGACGAGCGGCTGTGACCTGCTAAAAAAAAACTTTTTTTTTTATTTAAGAAAAAAGAGGCAGCTGGCTGGTATTCAAAGTATCAAAAACCACCAATTCGGTGGGCCCAGGAAGTGATCAGAACCCCCTTCATACCTGAGGTTCTGAACTGGCTTGAACGGAGAGGAGAGTGGAGCTTCTGCTGTTTCCAGCATCAGAATGGTGAGTGCTCAATACAGCCCCCAGTGGCGACACAGACATGACATGACAACACAATACATGGAAGGAGAGATTTCTGAGAAAATCTCCCCTACCTTTCCTCACAGTAGGGTTTATCAGAGATAAAACAAAACAAAAAATCTTTGCCCTTCACGGTAAGCTTCGAGACTTTGAAAGGAAACCTTCAGGAACAGGGGTACACTCAGGTAATCCCGCAATCCTGGACCTGCGAGAAGACCCTGCCAGTAAACTTTTATCGGCTTTACTATCAAAAAGTACTGGATCCCAGGGCCCAGCTTTAAAAGCATTCACAAGCAAAACCTTGCATCTTCGGATGACAAGGCCCGGGTACCATTCATTTAGTCCATTACGGAGACATCAGAACGGATTCGGTCAGGATGGCTGGCTCTCATCAAAGGATTACTGCCCGTGGAGCTCAGTACACGCATCCTTACACATGCCCAACACCTTAGACACTGGCGAAAAAAAATTGAGAACTCCCAGTAATGGGAGGGGTTATATGGGGAAAGTTCACGCCTTAAGGGGCGCACCAGTGTCCAGCACCTGATACGCCGATATAACCCACATAGTTATTACTATGGCTCTGTGTCCCCTGATGTAAGAAAAGAAAATACTTTGTGTGTGCAAATTAACAAATCTGGGTTGCAATTAATGGCCCGCATTTGTGGGAGTATTTTGTAGTATAGTGCCCCATAGAAAGCGTTGATTCTGAAAGGAAAATTTGTTGGGATGTACTCATTTATGCTGAGCACTGGAGATGGATCGAAATTAAGCCGGTCCCTGTTGAACCAGCAAAATTTTGATCCATCTATGATTAGCTTTAGCCTTCCCTTATATAGGTATGTGGATCGTTCCACGCCTTCCTTAAGGCCTGCTTCACACCTATGCATTTGTTAAGTGTGTTTTCAGTTTTGCAGAAACACACTACAGTCCATTTAACATTGCTTCCAATGATGGAAGTGCACATCTGTGCATTATATGGAAAGGGCCATGTTCTGGATTTTGGTTCCATAGACTTCAATGGATCAAAAATGTGTATTGAATATATATGTAAACTGCAACCTGCATAGATGTGAATCGGGCCTGAAAAGGGAATTTGCTCTCCACCTTTTTTGTTTCAGATTGACGGTCTATTTTTCCTTTGAGTTACTAGTGAAAGACGGGTTATAATTTTGGATCTCCCTTTCACTGAAATCAAGGGTTAAAGGTATTCTTCGACCTCAAGATGTTCACTTGTTGGCCTTTGGTCGGGATATAAAGATAAAAACAGAATGGCGCACAAGAAATACACTTATAACACACGTAAAAGTCTATAAAGTCCAGGAAGTATACATACAGTGCCTTGCAAAAGTATTCGGCCCCCTTGAACTTTTCAACCTTTTTCCACATTTCAGGCTTCAAACATAAAGATATAACATTTTTATTTTTTGTGAAGAATCACCAACAAGTGGGACACAATTGTGAAGTGGAATGAAATCTATTGGATATTTTAAACTTTTTTAACTAATAAAAAAATGAAAAGTGGGGCGTGCAAAATTATTCGGCCCCTTTACTTTCAGTGCAGCAAACTCACTCCAGAAGTTCAGCGAGGATCTCTGAATGATCCAATATTGTCCTAAATGACTGATGGTGATAAATAGAATCCACCTGTGTGTAATCAAGTCTCTGTATAAATGCACCTGCTCTGTGATAGTCTCAGGGTTCTGTTGAAAACGCAGAGAGCATCATGAAGACCAAGGAACACACCAGGCAGGTCCGTAATACTGTTATGGAGAAGTTTAAAGCCGGATTTGGATACAAAAAGATTTCCCAAGCTTTAAACATCCCAAGGAGCACTGTGCAAGCGATCATTTTGAAATGGAAGGAGTATCAGACCACTGCAAATCTACCAAGACCTGGCCGTCCCTCTAAACTTTCAGCTCAGACAAGGAGAAGACTGATCAGAGATGCAGCCAAGAGGCCCATGATCACTCTGGATGAACTTCAGAGAACTACAGCTGAGGTGGGAGAGTCTGTCCATAGGACAACAATCAGTTGTACACTGCACAAATCTGGCCTTTATGGAAGAGTGGCAAGAAGAAAGCCATTTCTCAAAGATATCCATTAAAAGTCGTCCACAAGCCACCTGGGAGACGCACCAAACATGTGGAAGAAGGTGCTCTGGTCAGATGAAACGAAAATCGAACTTTTTGCCCACAATGCAAAACGATATGTTTGGCGTAAAAGCAACACAGCTTATCACCCTCAACACACCATCCCCACTGTCAAACATGGTGGTGGCAGCATCATGGTTTGGGCCTGCTTTTCTAAAGCAGGGACAGGGAAAATGGTTAAAATTGAGGGGAAGATGGATGCAGCCAAATACAGGACCATTCTGGATGTTAAAGTTAAAACAAGTTGCGTTCCCACCCCCCCAGGTATAGGTTGGCATATGAGGGAGCACATTTGGTTCCCATAGCCACACCCTGCACCTGGAGGAAGTGGGAATCGCCAAACAAAAAAAAAAAATTGCCACCACCCTCTATCGTAAACCCTCATCAGGGAATACTTTACTACATGCAACTTCATCACATCCGGTACCTTTGGTGACAAGTGTCCCATATGGACAATACATACGGATGAAGAGGAACTGTAGTTCCACTGAAGATTTTGAAAGGGAAGCCCGATTACTATATCAACGGCTGTTGCAGTGTGGATATAGTCGCAATTGTCTCAAAAAAGCATATCTTAGGGAGACCAAAAGGATATATGAGTTATCTGCACTATAATATCCAGGATTGAATGATGCTTTAAGTTTTAAATGTTTTTTGTAAATATCACATAGTGGGGTTTTTTTTTTGTCCAAATACGATCTATATACCTTGACATCCTGATGTAACTATTGGTCAATCATAACCAAAGCCGGTTTTTGGTCTGGTGAGTGGTATTGGTCCAATTTTGTCTTTGGTAGGTCACACGGACACCCAGGGCATACTATCTGGGAACAAGAAATCAGCCGTCTCCCGGATACTATGCCCATTCAGGGGGGAGGCCATTAAATGGGTGGGAGGATGTGGATCCATATCTATTTAGCATTTTTTTCTGAGTTAGGCGAGTTCCCCAAAGAATAATACTTTGGGTAATTGCCAAGAGTAAAAATGGTGCTCATATACCGATGTGAGGCTTTGCCCTCTTTCCGGCTTACTCACTTTTATGTTAGGTATGTTAGGTACATGTGCAGTGATAGGTTTCTAATGAAGTCCACGTCACTTCTGGGGATGATATCCTCGGCGGTGCATGAATCAACATTGCCCCTCAGTAAGGACCAACCCCCATAGTACTTAGGATGCCACATCCAATCACGTAAACCATCAAAGCCGGGACACACTCATATAGCAAGAGGATGTCTCCATAGTAACATAGGGGAGGAGCGGCAGTCTGCGCAATAACTCCCCCTTCTAAGCGTCACGGCGTTGCTATACTTGGCCCCCCAAGTCATAACAGCTGCGGACATCGCTGTGCTCTGAGCATTACGTCATCACGCATTGCCTTACAACGCGCGGTGTGCTCCAAGCCTCGCCATGAGTATGCCTCCGCCAATAGAATCGCTCGCTTATTACCTACCAGAGGAAATAGCAAAACGAACCAGGGAAAAAAACCAGGGGGAAAAAAACATGGCACAGTGCACCATGATAACAGGTACCCCATCTAGCAATGAAAATCAACACCCCCTCTAGTGGCCAGAAAGAACATTACACCAGTCTTTGAACACACCAGCCAAATCATATAAGAAAAACAAGGACCAGCTGCAGGAAATTAATAAGGAATAAAGTACATTGATGTAAGAATGATGTTTACCAGCCCTATATCAGAACCTGGAGAATAAATAACCCAGATGTTCTAAATTCATAAATATAATTTACAACCACCAGGGACCCCATAAAAATGATCATTAGATATAGTAAACTAAATAATGGCCCCCCAGTATCTAGTGACCCCAACCTCTATGATTTATTAATAAAAGCGTTAATGTCCAGATCAAGGTTCAACCCAAACGGAATATAACATTTTAACTGATAGATCCAAAAAGTTTCTAATTTAGAAACACCCCTCAGTTTAGATTCACCCCTCCAGTTTGGAGAAAACGCGTCAACCTGAAATTTAGTCCCGAAGGGATTTTTTTTATGACAGTGTAAATGGTGTTTGAGAACACTATGATTGGTAAATTCTAATCTTATATTAGTAATGTGTTCATTTACCCGTACTGAAAATGTCCTAATTGTGCGTCCCACATATTGCCGCTTGCAGGGACAGGTTATGAGGTAAACTACAAAACATGTCGAACAAGTGGCAAAACATTTCATATGATATGTCGTAGAGGTGACAGAAGACTCAAAAGAGTCAATCTTGCTACCACATAAAGCATTATGTGTGCATACATTACACCTCTTACATTCAGTACGTTTTATTTTCCATTTGGGTTGAACCTTGATCTGGACATTAACGCTTTATTAATAAATCATAGGAGGTTGGGGTCACTAGATACTGGGGGGCCATTATTTAGTTTACTATATCTAATGATCATTTTTATGGGGTCCCTGGTGGTTGTAAATTATATTTATGAATTTAGAACATCTGGGTTATTTATTCTCCAGGTTCTGATATGTGGCTGGTAAACATTATCATTCTTACATCAATGTACTTTTTTTATTCCTTATTAATTTCCTGCAGCTGGTCCTTGTTTTTCTTATATTATATGCATTGGCTGGTGTGTTCAAAGACTGGTGTAATTTTCTTTCTGGCCACTAGAGGGGATATTGATTTTCATTGCTAGATGGGGTGCCTGCTATCATGGTGCACTGTGCCATGGTTTTTTTTTTTTTTCCCTGGCTCGTTTTGCTATTTCCTCTGGTAGGTAATAATCGAGCGATTCTATTGGCGGAGGCATACTCATGCTGAGGCTTGGAGCACACCGCGCGTTGTAAGGCAATGCGCGATGATGTAATGCTCAGAGCGCAGCAATGTCCGCAACTGTTATGACTTGGGGGGCCAAGTATAGCAACGTCGTGACGCTTAGAAGGGGGAGTTCTTGCGCAGACTGCCGCTCCTCCCCTGTTACTATGGAGACGTCCTCTTGCTATATGAGTGTGTCCCGCCTTTGATGGTTTACGTGATTGGATGTGGCATCCTAAGTACTATGGGGGTTGGTCCTTACTGAGGGGCATGGCCCACCCCCTCTGGGTAGTTTTTTGCTCCAAGCTGATTGGGTCTTCTCTCTCCCCCCCTGGAACAGCCTGTCGACTCTAGGTGAATGGTTGGTGTATAGGGGGAAGTCATTGGAGGTTGGAGTGATTACGCCCCCTCCACTGTATTCCTGCCAGTGTCAGCAAAGGTGGTCATGAGTAATCTTATGTGTATTTGTTTTACCGCCAGTCTTTGAACAGATGTTAATTATAGGTGATGTTAGAGCAGTATATATGTGCGTGGGATCTCACACCAGGCTATGCCCCAGTTGAAGCAAGTTTATTGCGAAACATGTCGGGTACATAGCCTGCATGGCGAGATTTTCCACGCTTTTTTATTGATATTTTGATATCAAGCTGGTGTTTTTCTTATGGTCCGGACACTCTGGGCACCGGACGTGTGTCATGGTGATGAGCCCTGGTCACTTTTTATAGTGAAGATACTATCTAGGATCATAAAGACTATTGCTACAGTTATTGCTTGGGTTTGACTCCAAGCTACTCTTCATTACATCCTATTTTAAATTTATTGATTGTATATTTTTTGTCACGGTATATAAGATACAGTATATATATTTTTTTCACATTCGTTCATTCTTATTGCCCACACCTGTTTACCATGTGACGGGTTCTCTCCACGCCATCTATTTACTATGTTGTAGTCACACTTTGCTTCACGAGGTGTTTTCTAGTGCTGCATTTTTTGTTTAGTAAACCTTTTTGTTAAGTGAGCTCATTCTGATTCCCTTCTGAGTCTCAGGCCGAGCTATCCTGTGCTCTCTTCCTGCTCATTTAAAGTCCACCTGAGTGTGGACTTAAGTGGACTAAAACATCCGGACCGGAAACCAAGCCTGCCATGCCTGCAGTATATATGTGCGTGGGATCTCACAGCAGGCTATGCCCCAGTTGAAGCAAGTTTATTGTGAAACATGTCGGGTACTTAGCCTGCATGGCGAGATTTTCCACGCTTTTTTTATTGATATTTTGTGCTTCTTTACCCTTCTTCACTGATGGCTTGTACTGGCATGTATCCTAAATGTTTATTTTTTTAATAAATACTCTTTTATCGGATTAATCTGCTCTATGAGGAGGCTTTTTGTTTTTTTTCCCCTTTTTTCTCTTTTTTTGGTTTACATTTTCTCACGCACCCATTGGGGTGTGAATACTTTTTACACTTTTTCGGATCCGAAAAACATCCCGGATTGGGTATCCTGAGATCGGACGGCGTCTGAGCACAGCTGAGGTTTACATCATCCATCTGATTGGAGGATTGCTGGCTATTGCAATTTGATGTCTGAATGACTC